>NC_051043.1:8833309-9020809 GCF_904848185.1 Acanthopagrus latus | reverse complement strand
CGTCCTCGCTGCACACCGCCACGCTCTGCCAGCGACTGGCATTGTGGCACTGGGGCATGGCCAGGGATACGCGCACACACACTTACATCCATGCACATGCGCACACACGCGCCCATAGACACTAAAGCAAGGACTTCCTTGATGATAATTCCCAGAGGAAAATGCCTTACTGTAGCTGGACTATCTTGGGTCATCTAGTAGAGAACAATATAATTTTACTGCCATATCAGCGATCAAGATCACACTATTTGTGCGCTGACCCTCAAACTGTGCATTAGATTTAACCATGCACACCAGTTTCCTCTTCTTTTAGCCCTGACTTGTCCTTCATCTCTCTCCCCTCACTGAATGCTCCCCCTTTCTAGGCCCTAAAACTTCCATCCATCCCTCCTCTCTGCCCTAAATCGGGTCCCTCTCCTCTCCTCTCCTCTCCTCTCCTCTCCTCTCCTCTCCTCTCTCTCCCCCTCTCCCTGGCTGTCAGACAGTATCAGATCAGTAGTTAGATCCATGGCCGAGGCCACGCCGGCCTCTCCGCTCTCAGCACTCTACCACAACACATCATTACAGCTGACAGCAGGACTTCACAATGCACCGTACCATACACACACACGCGCAAGTGTGCATACACACACGTACAGTCATGTTTATGTGCATGCTCTTATTCGCTCTCTTGCACACAAATAGACACACACTGTTGCAAAGTGCAAGAGTTTCTACACATTTAATAACAATCCCGCTGCAAAGATTGTACAACTTTTTGTGCGTGTTGCATATTCACTAACACGGCTGTTTTTTTTATTGCGCAAATAGTTTTTAACGGATCGCTTGGTCGGGTTTCATAAAACACAGAGATTTAACATGGAGTGGAGGGGGAGGACGAGGGATACCACTTTCAAAACCAACAGCAGCAATATGCCAGGGCTGGCGGGAAGAGTTAGCCTCTGTATAACACTTCCAAAGAGAGGGATAGTCCCTCTTACAAGCCGTTAGGGCTGACTGGTAAGTTTGTATCTGTGTGTGTGTGTGTGTATGTGTGTGTGTGTGTGTGCGTGGGTGGGTATTTTTTTAAGCCAGGCAGGGGACTTTAGAGCTCCTGCTAAAGGGAGGTTCACACACACACTCACACACACAGACACAACACTTGAGAATACACCTGAGAATACACACAATCACCATGTAGAACAACAAATCTAACACTTCGCCCACTTTGATCGGCTACCCGCAAACAAGGCAGTTGGGGGGGGGGGAGTAAGGGGGTTGGGCTGGGGGGCTTGGTGGAGTGAGTGGATATGGGAGGGGAGTTACTGAAAAGATTTGGGATACGGTGCCCGAAAAAAGAAAAGTGCCCACTTCCCTCCCCTCTGGTAAGATGACAGAGAGGAGAGGAGAGGAGAGGAGAGGGAAAAACAAAACACACTAATCTTCTGGCTTCGCAGGAAGCCACAAAGCATCATTTACACAGCGGAGTTAACAGGAGAGCACCAGGCTTCCTGATTTGCAGCGAGCAGCCTTGTTCTAGATAGAGATATTCAGACTGTCAGTATAAACTGCTTCTGTTTTCGTTTTGCATTTATTTCAATGCCAGACTCAGGGCATAAATTTTTCATCACCTGCTAAGCTATGAATAAAAGATTAAAAAAGGAACTGAGAGGGGAGCGGAGGGGAGGGAGGGAGGGACATAGAGAGAGAAAGAGAAAGAGAAGGAGGGAGAGCGAGGGAGAAGAAGAAGAAGAAGAAGAAGAAGAAGAAGAAGGAGAGATACAAAAAAAACTCTAACAGATGTGGCGCATGCGGTGCAACGTGCGAGCACTGTGTGCATAGTGAGAAGGTCTCCCTCTCCTCTTCTTCTTTGCCCCTGCCTGCCCAACTCCCCCAACTATCCCCCCCCCCTTCCCACACCGCTATCCCAATATACCTCTAGGAAGAGAGTAGTGGCTGCGGTGCAGGGTAAAGATGCTATAATGAGCGGGAGGCAGAGGAGCATCTCACCTTGGCTTTTTATAGGATTACCTGAGAGGTGAACTCTCTGCTCTGTGAGAGGATTCATCAGTACATCCCCTCTCTCTCCCTCCCTCAACCTCTATCTCGCTCGCTCCCTTCTCTCTCTATGCCCTCAGCGGTCTTTGACAGGCAGGGCGAGAGTGAGATGTCGAAGAGCTGCTGGAAAATTCTCTGCAATACAGGGCTGACAGGTTCAGGTGTGGGTTAAAGAAGGGAGAGAAAAGAGAGGGATGGAGGGAAGGACGAGGAAATGCAGGGATAGGGGAGGGACGCATTTTGCTCTCCGACTCCAATTCTCTCTCTCTCTCTCTCTCTCTCTCTCTCTCTCTCTCTCTCTCTCTCTTTCTGTTGAGTTTATGAAGCTGTACATTCTGGCTCACATGGACTATGACTGTTAAATCCGTATATACCTCACATCATTACCTCCTCTCCGCCCAGCAGAGTCACACGGTGACAGTATGCCACCTTTATTATGGAGGAGCGCTGGTGTCACTTGCATACTCAATGAAAATCATCAATTTTAGTAACAGAAAGCAGATTTTTTTTTTTTTTTTCGAACAGGAGCATGGGTTAGGAAGCTGCTGATTTTAGTGTGTGACCCTGTTTGGATGTGGTATGTTTTGGAAGTCTAATGTTGCACACTGTAAAAAGCACACAGACACTCCTGGACTCACAGATAACAGGTCCTCGTATTTATTATGGGCAGAAAAATGTATTGCCCACACACATACACACACACACACACACACACACACACACACACACGGACAGTGTAATGCACACATACACCCATACACTAATTGACCCAATCAACAGGGTGTACTCTAAGGAGACAGATACATGGAGGCAATGCTGTACACAATAACACACAGAGTCTACATCATGTCAGGCAGTGTGTGCGTGTGTGTATGTGTAGTGGGTACTCAGGTCTGCAGGGAACAAGTGTGATCCACACTCAAGATACCTGATCAAAATAACCACTTATATAGATGAGCAGTCACAGCACACCCACTCAGCACAGCATCCCCACAGTTGTACATACATACATACATAAGTACACAGATGCAGCCACATGACCTTGTCTCAACACGTAAAAAATTAATGCAAGACTCGCGAAATATATACATTACACTGACATGGAGAAAAAGAACACCCACCAGCCACGACTGCTTGCAAACACACATACGAGCATGGCATGCATGTGTGCTTGTGACCTATCCACAAACACATGTGCATGCACTAGCATATATATATATATATATATATATATATATATATATATATATATATATATATATATATATATATATATATATATATATATATATATATATATATATATATATATATATATATGTATATAAAGCCAGAAGGTTGTAGTGTATGTATGTGCCGGGTGAAATTCATCTCTGGTTAGAGTAGAGGTAATATATCCCAGTAGGACCTGTGTTCCTCGTAGCAATTTAAAATAATTATTGTGAGACCTGATGCTAGACGTCAGCCCCAGCCTTCTGCATCTAAATGAGGCTCTCTTTCTGTGTGAGAGTGTGTGTGTGTGTGTGTGTGTGTGTGTGTGCGTGTGTGAATGTGTACGCGCACATGTGTGTTTGCCTGCATTTTAGCGTTTGTCCAAACTGCAGCAAAGCACTCTGCTGTGGTAATGCGTTATGCAAGAAGAATGAGTGTGATATTTTAGGTTAAACACCTGAAGAGCAGTCTCATATCTTATGATGATTTTCAGAATTGTGACATTAATTGTCAAAATATAAAAATGGGAAGTAGAAACGCTAAACCTTGTGCTGCACGGCCATTGACTGGAGTGTCACCAGCACAATGTAGTGAAAAAAGTGTTATTTTTATCTGCGGAGGGAGATTTAGTGAGCCGACTGTGTGAAAGTTGAGTAAAAGCTGTAAGTTCAGGTTGTCTAACATGGTGCCAGTTTGCCCTTACACCTCCTACTCTTTCACCTCCCGCCGTTTCCTCATATCACCACCTACTCACCACTTTTCTATCTCACCTCCTTTTCGTTGAATCCCTGCTGCGACTCTCCCTGTCGTGGCTTCTTCCAGCCCCACGTCGCCCTCCCTCTGTTCTCCATCGCCTCGTCTGAATCGGACTATTTCTCATCCTCCTGTGCCACGATCCTGGGCAAAAAGCTCTGAGCCTCTGCGACAACTCCATCTCCATCTCCTCTCAGTCAGGGATAAGGGTGAAGGCCATGCCAGGAGGAGCTGGCATCAACCTGTCACCCCACCATTCCCGCTTCCTCCTTCTGTCAGCCTGCTTAATGAAATTACCCCTCACCCATGCACACACAAGCCCCATTTCTCAATCTATGCCTATCCTGAACCTTGCACCCTTTGCTCTCTTAAACTGCCAGCTTTCCCTTAGAATGTGTGAGAAAAAACATACAGTCACAGTCCAACTGGCAAAGACAACGTGTGCATTTACATGCCTTTTTTGCATTTGCGCGCCTGGACGACTTTGCTCGCGTCTGCATGCCCGTGCGTGCGAACAGTACATCACAACAACACTGTAACGGCGGCTGAGGCTGCTGTTTCATCTTAATTAAATTTCCCTCCTCTTTTCTGCTTCCTTCCTGCGTGCCCACTTGCCCACGCTCCAAATGTCAACAGGATTTGGGCACATGGAGTGGCATCTGGTGCCACATCACCCGACGCACATGGATACAAAAAACCTCACAGCACGGCGAGTTAACCTGGAGCGCCGCCAAGCCAGCAGCTACGCACTAGCTAAGTGCCGGAGCGCCAGTCAAGTGCCCGTTCGGCTGCGCGCCCACCTGCATCAACTGTGTCGCTCACACACGTACACACACTGGCACTTTCAACCCCCAATGGCACAAGGCGATGACAAGGAGACAGAAGGGTCTCGCCTTGCTGGGCTGCTCCCTGCCCCCCAGCACATACTGTACAGCTCCCTCGCCTAACCCCAGAGCCATACTGTATCTCCATACCCTCACTGGCAGTCAGTTAGCGTGGGATACACACAAACTGGGAGCGTGTTATGTTGTTACAGTGTGGCATACCCCTCATCCCTCTCCTCAAAGGCCACACAAACAAGTTCATATTGGGAACCTGGTTGTGGGCATGCAGATACCCCCCCTCCCCCCACCCCACACACACACAACTAGAGGTGGAAAGTGAAAAAGTACAAAAAAACTTGTGTTAAAAACATTGTATTTTGGTAGATTCTTCCTGTACCTGTACGTTTAACCTTGAGCTTTTGTTCCCTGCACTTCAACACAAATGTCTGTACTTTCTACTACGTGCTGGTGTTTTGTATCTGCAGAGATTTGCTCTGCTTGGGACGCTTTACCAACCCAGACTGTCGATATTTGACATCCCGGGAATCAGATTCAACAATCAACTACTGTATCTTTCTGGTGTGTTTGTGAAAAACTTGGTCAAATCCTGCTGATTCTACCTTTAAGTTTAATAGTCTTTGAATTATATCAAAGGGGCTCTATGTAACTATATGCAGGCATTAATCACTTTTTATTGGCCATATATGAGGACTTGAACGTGGCCTGGAAAATGAGGCCTTCCTCGTCTCTCTCTGTTGCCTGAACAAATCAGTGGATGATTTGTTTATGTTGCTGTAATCCTGCTGGACCGTGGATTTCGTTGTGATGGACTCGGGTGGGTTTTTCTCTGACAGTCCATGGGATGTGACTTCACTGCACTCCAGCTGCTTTAAGAGTCAGTTCACAAGTACCGACAACCTGCATCCAGGACAACACAGAAGTTCCACAGAGCCCCATTAATGAGCTTCTCATGAGTTTCAGTCAGATTTGCACACAAATGGCAGGCGGAAATGTCCGTCAGAGGGATACTTTTTACTTTTATACTCTCGAGTACGTTTCAGAGTCTATACTTGAAGTTGTATCGGTCCTCCTGCTTTTACCAGAGTCTGTTTTTCACACAGGTATCTGTACTTCTACTTCAGTAAAGACGGTGTGTTTCTCCACCTACCATCTGCCCACTACGACATTAACATTTAAATATTCTAATAGAAATGAGGAATTCACATCACCACGTACATACAGTATAAACACTAACCCAAAGCAGCTCTTCTTTGATAACGTTCAGCTGTCTTGGACGGTACCATTAGAGACCGGGTTCTGGCCTCGCAAACACACGTTTTTCCTCCCAGCTATTACTCGCTACCCAAGGTTAAGTAGAGATTGGCAATTTTGCCAGAAAACAGTCAAAGACATGCAACCCTGCGTGCACGCACACACACACACACACACACACACACACACACAATCACACACACCCCTCCCAGGCAAACTTTCTATTCCACGTGAAATACAAGGTGCTGCTCAAATCCAAGTGCGGCGAAGAAAGATCATGTATGTGTAAAAGGTGTGAAAAAGAGGAATGAAAAAAGTAATTGACAAACGTGACCCTGAGTTCAGCCTCCACCAGTGAGGTAGAGCTGGAGGAAAGGAGAGGAGAGATATAGATATCAACCACAAGCAGAAGAAGAAAAGAGGAAGGAAAAATGTAAATGACTTGGTCAGCAACATTCACATTGTCTTTTAAAAACCCTGCTGCATAAGATTTAATTCAGGGGCCCCCATTTCCCCTCACCTCCCAGACTTTCCTCAGCTTGCCTCCATGCAGATTAGAGTTGACTCTCAATTACGTTCCATCTCCGAGTGCAGATGACAGTGTGAAGCGGGCCCAAATAAAACACATCAGGCTTTTCAAATAGGCTGGTTCAGGACCACTGAGCAGCCAATAGCGCCAGCCAGCTAGCCAGCCGGCCAACTCTATATACGTCCTATGGCTGTGCAAAGAGCTCAAGGAAGCTCGAAAGCTAGCCATGCAGCCTGAGCCTAACATATGTTCTATTCCAATCTGTGTCACTCTTCATTTGCCTGTTCCTCTTCCTTGGTCTCTCATTTTCTCTTTCCTGTGTCTGCATTTGTCCTAATGATATAGCCGCTGTCTCTCTTTTTCTCCACGTACTTTCCCCTCTGTGATTTGGAAGCGCTCACAGTAACTGGCTCTCATACAGCATTTAAGTTGGATTTTTGGATCAGGGATACAGGTGTGCGACCGCTTTTCCGACCAGCGTCGTTGTCATCTGTCTTTGACAGAGCGAGAGACACATTTAGGAAAAGGAGGATGGGAGCGAGTACCACATCCTAGTCCATTTTTTAAATTTCGACTGCCCTACCACGGCTTAGTTTTGGAGCAGCACGCGTACGATGAAACAGACACAAACAGGCAGACTGAGACGGACAGAAATGCTGCCTTGGTAGCTCAAAGTCTCGGGCTAAACGGGAAAATCTATTTGGCTTGTTTGCGGAGGAGATGCCCCGCGCTATGTGTTTGGTGCTCGCCTTTCTATTGAGTCAGATAATCACGGGCTGATTATTCAGCGTAGGAGAATACACATACTCTCAGCGCCCAAGGAGCATTGCTGGGATAGTAGACGGGTAGTAAGGGTGGTGTGGGCCCGCACTGGTACACGTGTGCAGGTGTCTATGTTTGCGAACCTCCTGTAAGACCCACTCGGTGTGTGGCCTCCACTTAAGCGGGTGCGTCTGCCTGGATCTGCGTCGCCGCCCATACACCAAAGGGAGATAAAGCGACTGCCGCTGTGCCAGCTTAGTGTAGGCACGACAGGCGGAGGGGTAAGAAAGAGTTCATTATGAGATTTCAAGGCACCTGAAGTTCATTTGTCCCCCTAAAGCATCACAACAGGATAATAAGGACAGGGAAGGAGGGAAATGGCAACAGCGAGTCACGTCTTTGTCTTCCCTCGCTTTAACAGTTCTTGTGTTTAAATACTCAAGTCCTTTCATCCTTATCTGCGCCGTGTCTCTAGATTTCAGTATGAAAATCCTCTTAATGGACTCCAGCGCCAAGGTGTTTTACGCAGGGTCCACCTGGCTCCTATTGCAACGCAGCACAGATAACGCAAGTAAAATTACTCCAGAGAAAGTATTTTCATTGGCTACTTCCTTTTTCTTTAACAGTATAAACGTCTTTGCAGTCCCAGTCCAGTTTTTTTTTCCATTGTAAAAAAACATCACAAACAGAAATCCTTGAGAGAACAATGCATTTATTATTCCATGTTATCAAAAATTCACAAATGAGTTATCAAGCAGTGAAGATGACTTTTTTTGGTCCTCTTACTTCTTTATTAAAGTAAAAGAAAAAGGGAATACTTAATCAATCCAATCCTGAAATAAGAGCAAGGAGAGTTTCACTCTCTGATAAACAAGCTGCAGAATTATCTCGATTGTTTCCAGGTGTATGTCAGGATGTCAGTGGTCCAGTTCGATATACTGGAACCACACAGTAAAGCGACGGTCGCCGTGAACAGGTTGATTCTCAACAGCAGATATTGAGACAAAATCATTGTCAATAGTTGTCTTGTGATAGTTTTTAAATTATCTCTCATCATGATCTGAGTAGTCAAAATACTCTGTTGTTTTGGAGCCCGTGTGTAAACATGACTCATGCAATTTGAGGTTTTATTTATTTTTGAATGTGAAAAAAAAGAGGACTTGGTGTGCAAAGGCCTAAACAGTGATTTGCTGCAATGCAGACCTCAGAATTTGACCAATGCTATTTCTCTCCTGCAACGGTCAATAATTTCCTGTTACAGTTACACACAAATGTATAGCAACATCGTTTCATTTAAACTAACGTCCCACAGCATCCTAAATAATATTGTTTTGAGAAAGAAAGGAATCTACAGACAGAAATAAGTAACAGGTGCACAGATTTCCCGAATTTGACCTGAACCTGAAAATATGCCACTGTGTGCATCTAGCCATTGAATAATTAATAGGATTTAATTGTCATTTAGTTCCTGTTCCTGGCTTCCCTCACTCGATGTACTTTTGTGTCCGTGTGTGCACTCCTGCCCCTGCCTTGCACACGGCCGGTGCTAAGGCTAATAAATATGCTCTTATAATCCTGCTGCTGGTGTCATCCAAGTGTCACTCCTAGACATAAGGCAGGGTGACAGTGGGGCGCCCCTTGCAGTGTGTGAGTGTGTGCTTAATTTGACTTTGCATGGATGGATGCGCGGTTGTGAGTTTTAAGTTGTGTGCATGCGAGTGCGTGTGTTTATGCGTGTGTGTGTGAGCCCTGTGTTGTGTGCCCCGGTCCTGATTAAGACACGCTCTTCTCTGGTGTGGTGGGACACCTGGTCTTAGTGGGAAAACGGGCCGCGGGCCACCGGGGCAAGAGGGTAGGGAGAGAGAGAGGCAGGGGGAGGCAGGAGGGAGGCAAGGTGAGCTACAGGGAAACACTGTCGTCCACTTCCGCACCAAACGGACTTTTAATTTAGCTATGGTCAGATTAGATCGAGGCACATGGCAAAGGTGGAGGGACATGTTGCTGCCAAGCTATTAGGTAACCCAGAGTGGGCAAAGTGACAACACACAAATAGATATACTGTACGAACACGCATACCCACACACACACACAGACTCGCAGGTCTCCCATTGGACAAGAAAAACAACATGTGTGTGTGTGTGTGTATCAGTTAAATCCAAGTGATGCTGTACAGCATACAACGTCCCAACACATCAGCTAATTCACTCAACAGCTTTTTAATCACGATCCCAGAAAACATTTCGTTAAGCTGCGTAGTGTAACCTGTTACTGAAATGGTGAATTTAAGTTTCCTCTGACAAGCATTCACACAGTTTATACTGGTATCCGGGACTCTTATTGTGAAAGGTGAAAAACATGGAAGGAGTGTGTAATGCGCTCCAGTTAAAAGTTGGCCGCCCTGGTTTTTGACAGCGGAGATTCTGGGAAATTTTCCTTTCCAAAAAGAAACCAGGTGCAACAGATCACAACGCATCCTACCGTCAACTTGAGTAATGTCTGTGTCTCAGCTCCGCTCCGTGTCTGTGTGGACTCCCGCTGCTCTCTGCATTTAGGTGGGGGAAATATATGTGCATATATTGGGATCTGCATCGGCAATAAGCCAAAATGACTTGGAACATATCAGCATATCGGATATTTGAAAAAAAAAAAAATCTATTATCATGTATCCCTAATATTTGTGGCTACAGAGGATGGTAACACAAGCTTCACTACTCGCTTTGTTCCTTGAAATGTGAACACCATATTGTCTCGCCAGTGTGTCTTTTCAACAGTGCTAGCCATGCAGCTTTTGCATAAAAGCACCGCTCACTCTTTTCTGACTCGTGTAAAATCAGGAAGAATGGTGAAAGACTGAGAGGGATCTGTGTCTGCATCTGTGCCTCCTCTCATAGAAATAATTTGACTAAGATAATGAACACAAGGCCTTAACATAACAGCTGTAACCTTGTCATCAACCGTTAGCGGACTTGTTAGCGTGCATGGGAACAAGCTGCAAACCAGGAGTCCAGTGGACAACTGTGATACACGACGATGGCAGTGTGAAACAGAGATCAGGCCAGGACAGCAGTATAGACGGAGCGCATGCGGTTCAGCGTAGATGCATGCACTAAAGCACACTCACACACACATGCACACACACACACACACACACACACACACACACACACACACACACACACATCACATCTAGTAAACATAAAAAAAGCCCGAGGCAGCTTGCAGGAGTGAAGTAACAAAGCTAAGCAGGAATGGCAGTTTTCTTGGTGTCTGCTTAGACTTAAAGTAATTGCCGCATGTCTGTCATTGCCGATGAAGGCAAAGAAAATGTCTTCCTCAGCTGCTCCCCTGCCTGTTTTGTTCGTTGCACTTGTATAAAGTGGGAGAAAATAAGTGTCATTCAATGAATGCAGCTATTCTTCCCATGACAGCTTCATATCTGCGAGTTGGGGGGAGGCCACCCCAAAATCCTTCTTCCTGCTGGCAACGCCTTTGACAGGGTGTTAAAAAAAGACCCCACCTCTTTGTCCAAGCATGGGTAAGCGCACACACACACACATATATTGACATGCACACACACCTACGCCCCACTCCGATAAGTTTTTACACACCCACTAAACAATGCGTAAGGACTAACATTCACACACACACGCACAAGGACAAATGCAGGGAGAGCAGTGAAGGGTGTCTGTGCTGAGTGAATGGATGCCCTTTTTAACCCTGCTCAGCAAGTGTCCCTGTGTTAATACAGCTGATCAGATGGCTGAAAGAGAGACGGGGAGAGAAAGACAGGAACAGAGGTGCTGCTGAAGAGTCGAGAGCAGAGCAGAAGGGACTTCCCTATATTCTTACGGCCATACCTGTCGGTCTGTCTGTCAATCTGTCTGACCCCGTGTCACATTTAGTCTAAAGCTCCTGCGCCCGCACTTTTATATGCAGCAGGCAAATGGGTCAGTTGCCATGGTAACAACCGAGAGGCCAAGGATCTTCCAGTCTATTAAGAAAAGTGGGGGGAGTCGCGCCCCCCCCCACCAACCTCACATATACACTCATTTAAGTGAATAGTGTACCAGTCACTGGGTGGGACAGGTGATGATCATGGTAACACATATGCATACTCTACTTTAGTAAACTTAAGTCTATGAAATGATACTGTTCTCACAAGAAAATTGTCAGTTGTTTCAGTATGAGTCTCGAAAAAGACGTACGATTAGGAGTGGAGCATAGGAGGAAGTAAGGTTGCATTTTTAAGAGCAAAGACTGCGTGAGGTGAAGGTCCTCCAGCACAGGACTCTGCTGTTTGTTTCTTTTTCAACAGACAGCAAACATTAGTATTCCTTAAAGCTCCTATGATCCATGATTGCTCCATAGCCTTAACCATGTGTTTACTATTGTAACCACAAGGAGTCATTTTAACCCAAACCACGACCTCTCCCTAAAGCTAACCAAGTCATTTGGCGCTAAACTTCTGTTCCATCAATCTGAGTTATTTTTCAATGGTTTTGAAAATCAAGGCCAGCCCCAGATGTACTTACAGATGTAGATTTTTACGTCATTTAGACTGTTTCTTTCATTTTTTCATTCTTGTATTAATCTATGGATTATAGAAAAAGCAATGCCACATAAAAAACATGAACTTTTTCATACAAGTCCAGTGCTGACGGTCACTTGTCATGACAACACAGATGAGGGTGAGATAGAGAACTCATTACCTCTCCAAAAGTGTTTTAACATTTCACTTGTAGACCTGAATTTCTCATTCTTACTCATTCCTTTCAAATTACTTTTTACAACTGTTGACATTTTCTCTTATAATCTGGGACACATGTTTTGACCTATTCTGTATATCTAATTCAAAAAATAGGAACAGAACTGGGAGGTTTGGTGAATCTTAGTTGAGGCACTTTTAGCCTTCAGAGAGCCCTCAGTCCACCTGACCACTGGCTTTCCTGTGCTGCAGATCTAGCCACAGTGACGGTGCACTGCACTCCCGCTGATATTTCAATGAGGGAAATATTAGTATGATGTACTGAGATGATGAGTCTTTTCCACTAATCCATAACATATAAAAAATAACAATGCACACAGGGTAATATGCACAAAAACGGCATATTTCTAAACGTGTCAGCCCTGCTCACTGAGGCAGAGCCTGCCAAATCAAAACTGGGAAGCAGTCATGACTGGTTTTTGACATTACCTGAGAATATTGTACACTGTTCAATGTTCAATGGCAGAGAGATAGAGAGAGAGAGAGAGAGAGAGAGAGAGAGAGAGAGAGAGAGAGAGAGAGAGAGAGAGAGAGAGAGAGAGAGACCCCTGCGGCTCACAACCTGACGTGTATGTTACACTCTATTAAATTAGCATGAGTCCAATATTAAAATAATAACATTTACCTCCACAATAAATGCTTTGGGTTCCAGAATCAATACCTTTACACTCTAATGCCAAAGTATCATTACAAATAATAAGAACAAAGTTGTTGCATTATATTGAGCATTAAAAAAAAAAGAGAACTCAGAAGGGCATGCAAGTAGTATAGATTAAATAATTTCATTTGAAATGTCACAGATTCCCATAACAGTTAATAGAGTTACATTGTTAATCTGATTTTTCTTTTTTTCTTTTTTTTTTGGGGGGGGGGGGGGGGGGGGGGGGCGAAAAAAAAAAACAAAAGGCAACACTGTGATAATGATAATGTTGTGGAAAAGAAAAAGGCAAAACATTTGCACACAAGCGCTCTCCCATTCACAAAATGCCACTGGAAAATGTGAGTTTTAGGACTGAAAAAAATAAAAAATAAAAAAATCCAAAGCAAACTTGCTGAAGGTAAAGGTTTACCTTGTGCTTAATTGCTCAACTGAAGCGTCTTTTATAAGGACAATCAGAGTAACTGAAGCACTTAAGACCCATATCGCTCTGCATCCATGGAGCAGGTCCATTAGTGTACACTCCAAATGAAATGACTACTCGATACATCAGATCAGACGGAGAAAATCATTGATTGAAGCGCACGGATGTATTAGTGAAATAAAAAGGACCTCTAACGTTGAAGTGGGGCGATGATTGTATCATCTTTGAGTTGACAGAGTTGAGTCTAAAGGCTAGAACAGAATGATAGGGAACTATACAGCTGAATTGTGAAGGCCCCTGTCTTGCTGTCTATGGCCTTATTGGATGAGCTACTCTCAAGGTACTCAGTCTCCATTCAGAGCATGAATCAATGGCTCCTGATTAGATTTCGGTGGGTTACTATGCTGTTTTTGTTTGTTGTGACATCTTCCCTCGCTTTGTGAGGTCTTCGTGCTCCTGCCTGACAAAGGCGCCTCCTCCTCCGACAGAGGAAGAGAGAAATGGGGAGACAGGAACTGGGGGAGGGGGATCACTGAGAGGGACCGTCAAGGCTCTTTCTTGTCGTTCCTTGTTGTCTTGCGCTCCACCGTGCTGTGCGGACATAAATGTAAGCATTTATGTCTCGGTCTTTGCAGTCATGGAGCAGGAAGATGTATCGGCAGAGAGCGTGTATGTCTGCCCCACGATAAAACCTGATTAATTTGGTTCCCTGTATGTCTATTCTGGGTTCTTCTGCTACTATCATGTTCCTATTTTGCTCATGCCACTCGGCTCTATTCAGCAACTCTGCCCTATTCAGCAGGGGAATTGGGAAGTGAAAGAAGAACACGGCGGAAAGAGAAAGAAACAATCTCCTGGTGATAAAGTCTCCAAAGTTCCCAAGAATTCGTTATACTAGAAAATGCAAGTCAAGATGACATCCTGGCCTGTGTTTGGTAGCCTCTTCAAATGATGGAAGTCCGAGCCGGAATCCAAGTCGAATGAAAGCAGCTCGTCGGTAGCCTCGTGCTCTCTCTGCATGAGTCACGTGTAACGCTACTATGCTGGTCGAATATATTATACCGCAATAACCTCAGTAAAGGAAATGCACAGTTTGAGATGTTTACCAGGCGTCGCTCGAGAGGACATATCCCAAAGCATTTCAGCCTGGCCAAGGCCGAGCCTAACAGCCATCACAAGTAAACTGCCTATGTGATAAGGGGCTGAAAGAATCCGATAAGCTCTATATCTAAACAGGGCCAAAGCATCTGCCTTAATAATAAATGTGCCATGCTAAAAGGTTACTTGAACTGCCGAATTCCAATTTAATTGAGGCTGTGTGTTGAATAATTAATCTTTTTCCCAGGGAACACAAGGCGCACTGGACAAGCCAATGCTGAGAGCCCAGAGAGATGCAGGGAGAGAGGGAGAGGGAGAGAAACAGAGGCGAAGATGGAGGGAGAGCGCAGCGAGGAGAGCTGTGCCAGCCCACGCCACCATCCCATGAACCCTGCCAGAGCGCGACCCACTACACAACACAGTCAGGGCATGATGTCATCCGCCACATCATCGCCCTGGTAACCGGCCTACGTGCGCGTGTTTGTGTGCAGAAGGGAATAAAGAAATCAACCTTTCAACAACTGAACACAAATAGGAGAGTGTGAAAAAGGGCAAAGCCAAAAGAAAAAGGAAGAGAAAAAAAAGAAAGAAAAAAAAGGAGGAAGGAATCAAAGCACGAGCAGGAAGAAAGCACCACGAGATGATGGTCGGGATTTTTGTTGTTATTATTGTTGTTGGGGTACAAAGGCGATATAAAGAGGAGCGTTTAACGTCTGTCTTTAATGTTTGTATCAGTTTGCCCCCCCCTCCTTCTCCTCCTCCTTCTCGCCTTCCTCTGTAGGTATTTCAGTTGGAGGCGTCTCCTTAGATCTGTGCCTTTTAATGCTGACTGCCGCAAATCTTTTGAGGCCGACTACAAAAGCAAGCTGGCAGTAAACTTTTTCCCCTGAAGGAGAAAGAGAGAAGAGCGCTTTTTGGGATAGCTCCACTCTGGGGAATCTCCTTCCCGACACGGGCTGATCTGAGGATGCCACTGCCCATCCCGGCCTGACTGGCCCACAGACACACACATACACGCACACACACACACACACACCTGCATTGTATACGAGCTTGTGTGGGTTTGGCGTTGCTGCATGTCGAATGTTTCCCTTCGGTCCGCGTAGATGAGTGAGCTTTTATGTATTCTTGTTGAATGTTTATGACGGGCCTTGCTGCATCCAGTACAGCACACTGCATATGTAAACACAATATTGTGTAATCATAGTCGTTTTATTGCAACAGAGCTGTCAGGCTGCACCGCCGTCTGCCCCAGCAGCAGCAGCAGTAGCGGCGGCGGCAGCAGTCCTGGTTTTCTAGGTTTTTTTTCCCCCTTTCTCTCTCTCTCTCTCTCTCTCTCTCTCTTCCTCCCATCAGCCCTCTCTGGGTATAAGGCACCTCCCCTCCATTGTTGATCTGACTCTGGGCTCTACATTGCTGAGGTGGCGGATTGTGGCGGAGAGATGCCTCTGTCAGGAACGTGCTTATCCTCTCGCTCTAGCCACCCTCTTATACATAAAATATCAAACATCTGAGGGACAATATGCTGACCTGCTGTGACCTCCACACATGCGTACGCACACAAAAGGGACGCACTCACCCACGCGCACGTAGGCGCACGCGTACACACACAGACACGCGCGCGCGCACACACACACACAGGCGCGACAGAGAGCAGAGAGACGGACACGCACGTGCATGCACAGTTGAATGCTGGCATACAGTGACACACACACACAGACGCGCACACACACAATCGCTCAGAGAGCTCAAGTCGGCTCACATCCCCCACTCGTACGTGCCTTGACTTTTTTTCCATCAGCGCTGCATCCCTCAGATGATGTATTTGCGACATCTGGCGGCGCTTGCTATATTCATGGGCACCGAGACAACTAGTGTAGGAGGGAGAGAGAAAGAGAGAGAGAGAGAAAGAGCCATGGTTGGCTGAGATGGCAGAGCGACTGAGGGAAGGCAAGACAAGAAAGGCGCGAGGGAAAGGACCCCTAATCAGGGGGACATAGACGGACGGATTCATTGGCAAATTTACTATGAGTTGTTTGCCGTAAAGCCGCAAGCACCTCGAAATTCCACAGCAAAAGGCTTGGGTACCCCCTAGTGGGCGCCCAGCGGCAATCTGGCCCTCTTGGCGTTGTGGGGGTGTGGCGGTGGATGCGGTGGGCTGCCATGAATCCATAGGGGTCAGAGGTCAGCTGTCTTGAGTTGCAGTGACATCATGACAATGGGACACTTCTCGAGCCTCAGAAACACAAGCTGATCCATTCTGCTGGGGCGAAGGCACCAGGCCCCTCTTTTCCCACACATTCACACCCTCTGCCAGACAGGGAGAGAGGGAGACAGAGAGAGCAGAGGGGTGAATGTGCAGGCCTCACCCCCAGAACCCCCACCTTCCCACCCCCATCTCTCTTTCTTTCTCTCCCTCTCTTTCTTTCAGAGGCTAGATTAAAAGAGATGGCTTAATTCTGTCTAATTATCTACCCTTACCCTCTCCCTGCATCCTCCCCCTTCTTTTTTTTTCCCCCTCTCCCTCTCCCTATATCACAGTGTGTGGATACTAATTAGCTGATGTGAATTGTATCTACTATACAAATAGACTACGCAATTATGTGAAAAAATTATATTCCTATTCTTTTAAGACATTACACACTCGTGCCACCAGTATGAACTTTATTATGTTTCTTTTCTCCCTACAGAGGCGGTACAGAAATTATCCGGTAGCTGTCTTAGCGGTGGACCCGTCAACACTGTGATACCATGACTGATGATATTCATCACACATTATCAAATTGCTCAGATAATTGCGAGACATAAGGGGAAAGCCTGGCGTAAATGCCCCTAAACACTGCACGGCACCGCCGACTAAACATACAACATTACCGCACTCTCGACGTTAGAAAAACATTTGATTCATCAGTCTAACTGTATTAGCCCGACAACAAACAATACATTTTCACTCACACGTTCATTTGCTTTATGTAATAATACTGCAATCTGCGTGCGTGCGGGAGTGTTTGCATGTAAGCGTGCGCGGCTGCATGCGCGTTACATAAGCAGAAATCACATTAATGAGATCATACACTGGTGTTGAAAGTGCTAATTAGTTGCCGGGCTGAGGGTGAGGAAACTAGGCGAGGATCCTAGTGACTTCAACCATTGTTTCCTAATCCCCTCCACACATTCATAATTCATTCCATCATGGACGGCGATGATACAGCGGCGCTCGTTTTGTCTCTTCTTCTTTCTCTCCGGTCGGGGAGATGATGGTTTTCTTTTCTTTTCTTTTTTTTTTTTTCCTCCCTCCTCTCTTTCCTTCTTGCTGTGAGGTTTCACTGCGATCATAATAAAATGTGCGAGCGAGGGATGTTCGCCTCGGGACCCAGCTGTCGGGCCACTTTGACAGCTTCATTTGTGGTGTCGCTCTTTGATCCTTCCTGTCACTGATATCCAACGCCACTGAACATACATTTGCCCCCCAACCCAAATAAATAAATAAAGTACTGAACTGTTCCGGTGCAGAGCCAATTGAGGCGAGGTTTTTTTTTTTTCGAGCTAGTTGGATGTTTGCTACATCTGCTGTGAACTAGCTCGCCTCCACCCCCTTTGCTCTCCCTCCACTGCAGCGATGCATCGACACCCCCAGGGCTGATCCCTTTGTAAATGCTCTCTGACACACACCCACCTACCCACATACACAAACACACCAACACAACCCTGTACAGAAATAACAGCAGAATCACTCCCAACACCAACTCCCTTTGCATATATAGTGTATATTCCCAAAGTGCACCATTACTTGCGTGGAAGAGAGGTGTTGTTAAGATATGAAGACTGAGGTGCAACACTGAACAAGATACACAGATACACCTGGTGTATTATACGGGGGTTAGGTTGCGATGCGGAGGAAAAACAGATAGCAGGAGGGAGAGCAGGAGGGAGAGTGATTATGATCGGTGCTGTCAGGTCTGAGATGCTGAGATGACAGAGATATCAGCCATATCTGCTCTCAGTGATACGGATACGGAGAGACAGATATCATTCCACGCTGGCCTCCCACTGCACGGACGCCAGCACCTCGAGAGGGAGTGATGAGCCGACGGAATCCAGCGCTGTGAGTCAAGTGACGCGTTTATGTAAGTAGAGAATGGGTTTTCAACAAGTTATATTTCTTTCTTTTCTGATGCAATGACGGAGTTTCAAACTGAAAAGTACCAATGTTCAAACAGTTTTCGATACCATGGGAAAAATTAACTGAAGCAATTGCTTGATATCACCCTGTTTTTTTTTTTGGGGGGGGGGGGGGGGCTTGAAATATAATGTATCTAATGTATATATGATATATGTTAGAGAAGCAGCTATGTCTGGCCAAGCGAGGAACGGGCTGGCGGAGAAAGGTCGTGTCACTCAAATGACAACAGCTAATGGTCAGTCCGCCTTAAGTGACCCAGGGTTGAAGTCTACTGAGCTCCATCACTTGAACCAGCAGGTTGCAAGCAAGAAAATGGCTCGTCCTCGCCTGAACTGTACACACACTGCACAGCAATGTTCACCTCTGTAACGCTACCGTGAACCTTACGCTCACCGCCACAGACGTGCTCTCTTCCTCTACCCTCGCACCCTCGCTAATGTTACACGAACAGCCTCCACACTATGGGTTACTTCCTGAGAGGAGATGGCAACTTGCATGACGCATTCTGGCTTCAAGATACATCTTATTGCAAAGGCTGCGGGCCTTGGATTGACTCATTGTATCAACGTTTTTACTGTCACCTGGGAAACACTGGTCATTCAATTATCGGCCATTGACAACTTTCTTCAAGTTGGGTTCCCTCAAATAGCTGTTCTTTCACGTAGCACATAAAACATGATCAAAATTTTTGTGTGAGTATGCTTCGACACTCGCAGCTCTGTTAAGTTTAAGGAGAAATTACAGCCTCATTGACAGTGACGCACAAAAGAGCATTATGCCTACTTACGTCAATATGGTCTTTCCCTAACCCTCAGCCAAAGTGCTTATGTTGCCTAAACATAACCACAGGGTGCCAGGGGCCTCTTTCCTGTGTCACACTCATGTGTTTCGGATGCCCACCCTTGACCACAACCTCCGCCCTACAAGCTGTGTGCACACAAAAGACATATCGCCTCCTATGATAAATTTCCCCAACACCATAATTCAGGCAGTAATTATGTTTTACTTGAAATGGCAGAGGGAAGATACATTAAGAGCACACGGACATGATGTCTAGGAGACAAAGTTGGTGACTGACTCTCTGGCTCAGAGATATGGTTCTTTATTTTTTTCCCTGTATATTTTTTTACCCACGAAAAATCCAATCTTTTTTGTTTGCAATTGAGCACTCGGATTCCCTTCAAAATAATACTGTGGGTTTTTTTTTTGTTTGTTTTTTTTTCCCCCAATGTTTTTTCCTCAAGTGCTTCAAACATCTTCGCAAATTATTCAAAAACATTCAGATTTGTATTCCTATAATCCACCGCAGCAGTAACAACAACCCGCTGAGGAAAAAAAAAAGACTAACAACCAAACCATACAATAAATTCATAAAATAAAAAGGAACATTTTATCCATTGTTGCATTTTTCTTTGCAAAGTACTGTGAAATGTTTGGTCCCGGCAATGCTAATATTGTTTCACATACACGAGGATAGACTTGGACATAGTGTACATATAGGAGAAAAACTCCTTGAAACGTCTTTACTGTTGGCAGGCTCCGGGATTACCGCAGGCATGTTGACCTCTCCACCAGGCGTGTGGGCATCAAAACCACAGACCCTACAGATGCAGTGGTAAGGCCTTCCAAGACAGAGAGAGAGAGAAGAAAAGAGACAGTAGTGCTGCCCAACTCACAATGTTTTTTTTCTTCTTCCTCTCAAGAATCTTAGAATGAGAGCGTTTGTACGTGGGGGTGGGGTGGGGGGGAGTTGGAGAAGAGAAACAGAAGAAGGAGAGAACAGGAAGAGACTCACCTTGAAAGAAAGTGAGGATGAGAGGGGAGGAGAGAGCTGAGGCCACCTTAAAACGTCCACTCCTTTTGTCAGATGTGTGTAAGTGCTGTATAGAGAGCTGGTGAAAGGTGAGGCAGAGAGCACCAGGAGAGGCTCACCTTGAGAAGGAAGGGTAAAACCTCGGAGATCCAGACTCTTTTATGAGACTGTGTAATAAGCAGAGCATGGCTAGATACCAGAAAGGTGCATACGAAGGATAGCGGAAACAGGGAAGGCCGCAGAGTGAGGCTAACCTTGAGAACAGTGAGGGGCAGAGGGAAGGTCTACCACACGGCGATAAGAAGGGCTCTTTTAAAGGGCTGGAGGAGGAACACTCAGACAGGAGGGCTAGGCAGGCTGACTGATTGCAAGGTACAGCCCAAGGGTCACACTCTGACTCAGTGAGGGCAGGGATACTGGACACACACGCATATACACGGGCTTGGAAGACACACCCATTCACACACACACACACACACCAAGATGCTCTATACCCCTCTGACCAGCTTTTCATCATTACAAACTCAAGATGAAGAGAAGACAGATTACAGAACAGATGGAGTGATAGGAGCCCAGATAGGAAGAGACAGGACAGGGAGGCTCGACAGTAATCTAAATGTCCTTTCCTGTGATTGTCATTGGCATTCTTATAGACTGGCATGTAGCAGTACAATATGTCAAATAATACCACTCACCGTTCAGTCTGCTGTAAAGGGTAGCCCTGTTTCCGTAATGTCATAAGGAAGGGAAAAAAAAAAAAAGAGAAAACATCTAAAAAGAGATGCTTCTAGCGTGCCTACGTCCTGCATCCAGAGAATCCATCAAGATCACTGAATGTCTCCGGTGGCAGATTCAATCAAACAGGCTGTTCTTAACAGTCATGACAAAGCAAAGATACGGAGGAAAACAGAGATGTGTGTTTTTTTTTTGTCCTCCAAGACAATGAGAAATGAGAGAAAGAATTGATTTCTGCAAAAGCAATTCATCTATGAGGAAAAATTCCAAAACTTTGCCTTTATGTTTCTGTTTTTTTTTTTTTTTCTTTTCCCCTCCTTCCCTTTTCCTTTGTCTTCTGTCAAAAACAACTTGGGCTAACATCGCAAGCTGTCACATCAAGGCCATCCCCTGCATCTTACAAAAGGGAGAATTCTGCAGTTGGATGGAGCGGCAAAGCTCTTAGACACCCAACCATCGTTTACACACATGAGGTGTAAAGACTGTGGGGGGGGAAGGCTTTTTTTCTATTTGAACCAGAGTTTGTGCCCTGAGGACAAACCCATTATAGCACAGTGTGGGAAGTTTTCCATGCAATAACTGAACAAATAGATACGGATGAAATGCTCGGGGTAGCAGGAGATCTAAATTTCAACCTTTTAAGTTGTTTAAAAACAATGTAAGAATTCTGAGCGCTGAGGTTTTTTGTTTTTTTCTTTCTTTCTCCCTAATGATGACGTGTCACACGATTATCAGTCAGTCTTACGCAGTAGAATACTGAAGAATGCTGTACTTAACCGACTATGAACATAACTACAAAGTAGCTGCAACGTGATCACAAACTACTGCTGTAACAGAGTCTTTCATCATGTCTGAGTGGACTCACACACACACACACACACACACACACACACACACACACACACACCCACACACACACACACACACAGACACACACACAAATGCACGCATACGCTTTCAACATCAGCAAATGCTTTCAACCATTAACATCATAGGAGCCAGATAAGTGTGCCCCCTCTTTTGCAACAACCACTGGGGAGGTGAGAGGCCTTGTAGTCAACATACTGAAAGACTACTCAATGATCAAAGACTCAGAAAAACATGACCCATGATGGTTTCTCTGAGAAGATAGGAGAGAGCCGGTGCAGGTAAAAGGAGAAAGGGTTGAAAGAAACAGAGCAAAAATCCACAAAGGTGGAGAAACGGGGCGGGACGCGAGAGGACGGGAGCACACGCCATCTGCCCAGACCTTTTTCGCCAGCCACTTGCAGTATATGTTGATCCTGCTTGGATCATAATTAGGGTTTGGCAACTGGGTGACAGGTTTTGAATTTGTAATTTACAGGAATGCGCCCTTTGATTCCTGAAAGTTAAGTTTGGACCTTACGCACTGCCATCAGCATCAAGAGGGAGTAGTTACAAATTTCCTGTTAAAGTTCAGTTAGCAACCTATTCCAAGTATCACAGTACCAAAGTAATGTAACTTGATCACCTTCCCTTGCGTTTGGATAACATCAATACCAAACATGTGCAAATGATGACAAGGGGAAATAAATATCAATACACAAATAGTCATATTAAACAATAATCTGTTGTGTGGATGGATTGCAATTACCTAGAATTGGTACACGTTCACATTTGTACAGTATGTACCACACTGACATGATATCGTATATATCATATCGCGTTTTCATTACATGTTTATGGTTTATGGTTTACTTGGCTGTCATATTGGGAGGTGAAGGGGATGGTGGTAGAGTTACAGGCAAGAGGGTTGCCAAGCAAGTGACCATGGCTCAAGACAGAGTTTCAACATTTGTAAGTGTGAATTCATTAGATATTTTTATGGAGACATTGGAACAATTTCCAAATCTGTATGTGGTGAAAAAAAACAGAATATCTTTGACAAACAGGATATCTCCTGTTGTCTTTTTAGTGACCAAAAAGTGTGAGCATAACAACAACTTGATGCAGTTATACCTATAGGTCAGTTCAAGACTTTGAATTCAAACTGCTCAGCATTTGAATGTCACTGTTTTTGACTACGTGCTGTCCTGTATGGTTGTCTGCCATTTATCTTTTAGGCACCTCGCTTTTCTTTATGTTTTGTCTTGTTTGTTTGCTTGCAGTTTCTTATCATTTTCAGCACTTTTTTCCCATTTGATTTGTATTCTGTCATATTGCTCCTTATCTGTTATCATTTTTATGTACCCATTCTGTTTACTTGCGCTGTGATTATGTTCGTTGTTTCTGTCTGTTATTACAATTTTGCACCTATTTTGTTATTTATTTTTTTATTTGTGCTCTCAACATCACTGAAAATGAGGGCTTGCCCTCAATGATTTTTTCGAGATTTAAACAAAGGTTGAATTGAATTGAGAATTGAGGAATCAATAAGCACAGTCTGAACCTGAGTCATTACAATCTAAACAATACCCAACCCAAACCGTAATATTGAATATTTATGGGGTCTAGCAAGTGGAAGCATATGTGATGGCAGGAGAACATGCTGCATGTAAAGATAAAAGAGGATGGATTCTGGAGAGGAGAGGAGAGGAGAGGTTGAAAAAAAGAAGCCTGATTCCAGCTGGAGTGTCCGCTCAGGCTGTCTATAGATTTGTCAAGACAAGTGTCAGGACAAGTGCACCTCTGTGCTTACCTGTAATGGCACAGGGGCAGGGGGGCGGGACGGGCTATTTCAATTCAGCAAGAGTGTGTCTGAGTAGGTCTAAGTGTTAGTGTGTGTGTGTGCGTGTGATTGCATGTGTGTATAGAATTGTAAGACAAGAGAAAGAGAGTGATGAAGAAAGGCAAAGAAAGAGTGAAAACAAGCGTAGAGAGAGCTCCTGGACAAAAGGTGGAGGCGCACAGTACAAAGATGACCACATTAGAATATGAATCCAGAACTCTTGGCACTTAAAGAGCCCATAAAGTCAAGTGTCAACTATTATGTGTCATCAGTGGCGACACAGGGTCACTGAGCAGGACGAATGAGGTCAGCAGCGGTGCTCACCCTCACTCTCAACATGCACCATTAAACAGTCCCACAGTGTACAGAAAGGACGAGCTGTCATTTGGGTGGAAAAAAAAAGGCTCTGCGCTGACAAGAACATCTATCCAGCTTTTAACACAGGACTTTCTCCTGCAGGAAACACCGTCTATGATATTCAATTAGGCGAGCAGAGTCAATATTTGCATAGACGCATTCATCTGATGATATGGCATTTTACATATTATGTGACATGCGCATTAAGGGCGGCAACATTCACAGATGTACCTCATTTCCTCCGATTAACTATCAAACAGGTACAAATAAAACACGCAGGCAACAAGCTGAATGTATAAAATGCTTCAGTTGTTTGCTGCTAAACCAGCTCTGTAATTACCTGAAGGATGTTTTAATTGTCGCATGTTCTACTCTTAATATTAGTCAACGCTTTAGCAGCTCTCCAAGTGAGATTGATTGGATAAATCAGTCGGAATTACGGGGAAACAGGAGGCCTGCCAATCAGCGGTGTGTGAGTACGTTTGTGTGTTTTTCCGGCGTGTGTGCGGCTGGGGACGTGCCAGCGCTCGAGCACATGTACATGGTTGTTGGGATGTGTGCCTATCGATGTTTGTGTGTGCGTGAAAGTATATAGGGCTGACAGCTGGGCTTGTTCAAAAGGCTTACCGAGCATTCTGCCTGTTTGGGAAGCAACAAGCGCGCAGTCTATCTGAACAGGGATCTAAAACCTGTGTCAACAGCATAGTACAACTGGTGTAAACAGCCACTGAGTCAACATGCTATCATTCACATACCAATGGAGGAGCAGCTCTGATGTAGTTTAGCGTAATATGCTGCAGAATTAGACATAAAAAGATGTGAAAGATTTTTACTAGCCACGGGTCAAAAAGAGAGAGTTAATGAAGACATCAGTTTGGCAGCAGAGTCAAGAAACATGAGAGAGACAGTGTTTGTGTGTATGCATGAGCATGCTTCCATGTGTGTTTGCCTGCGCATAATGCTGGTGTGTGTGTGTGTGTGCGTGTGTGCGTGTGTCCGTACGTGTGCGAAGGTACTGTGTTTGCTCTTGGCGTGCGCCCGATGCCAATGTGTGTACACGGGTTTGACACCGCGCTGTGTGTGTGCAGACGCGTGTGTCAGTCCATCAGCATGTCGGCGTCACAGCCCTTCACTAAGTCCCAGATTAACAGTGACAGGCAGAGATCCCTCTAATTATCTCTTCCTGGACCACATGCAAATGGCAGAGCCGCGCGGAGAGCAGCGATTGGCTGGGGCAGCCTGAGCGCCGCCGCCGGGCTAATGAGCCTGGCGACAGGATACAACCTCGTGATGTACCACCAAAACAAACCCTCACTGTCACACAGCTTCAGACGGGAGCGCACACACACACACACACACACAGACACACACACAGACATTCAGCTGATGCTCTGTTTGAGAGTGACTTACACTGAACGGATATAAAGACTTCCCAAAATCTTATACAAATACTTGATAATGATATTTGGCTGCCGCGAGATAATACAATTAAGCTCCTGCACTAATTTTTTTTTTTTACAAGGGCACGATCTATAAATTCCTGTGCTACAGTGATGCACCAACACAAACATATACAAATACATCCAAGATTGTTGATGCATGTGTCAAGCGAGGAAAACTCATTCAATATGTAGCAACATCACCACCACCACTATGAATGTATGCAGCACAGCTCTTCTTGACTGCAGTATTGACTCGGTATTATTAGGTTTTTTCCACTCAACATTGGGTTTAACAGTATAATCCTTCAACACACTCATCAAACATACTCTGCAAGCTAAAAGCCTAACTCAGTGTCACCTCCAGAGAGTTTGAATAAAGATGGCACATGGCACGGAGTAGCAAGGAAAAAGAAGAAGAAGAACACAATGATGGTCTGGAACAGACGGTCACAGTCTGGCTCGTGACAATGGACTGCTGCAGTCAGCTAAAAAGTCAACTCAGTAAATCAGCAGGAAACATGGCAACGGCGTCAAACAGTCCGTCCTGTTTTTAACTGAGTCCCAGTCCATCTAAACTGGTTGACAAAACCAGTTCCAGGGGCGAAATTTGGAATTATTCTTCTGACGGAGCTGACAAAAACAAATACCCAGTGGACAAAGAAGAATTTCTGAGAAAAAGTTGCAGCAAAGTAAGGCGTGGTAACAAAATACCTGAAAGTTACAAGTGTGACATCGATTTTTTTTGAATTTTACCACAAATGGCAAGGCTAAATTTTAAGTAGGCTACACAAAAGATGACAGAACAGGATCTCAATTCACTTCACTTTAACCTCAACACGGACCCCTCCTTCAGTGGGCCGCCTCGATTCTTTTCTTTCAGATTTTTACCTGGGAAAAAACAAGGCTGCTGTTGACAAAAAAAAAGAAGTGTCAAATAGGCCACAAAGATAGTGAATCACAGCTCATTTAATATTTACTAAAACCTGGTTTAAATAGCTACTCACAAGGTCTTCGTAGTAAAAGAAAAAGTGATCTTACAAGGAGAGTAGATCAGCTTTGTGAGGCTCCAACTGCACTGGTGTCATCCTCAAAACTCTGGCAATGTAACAACAGAAATTCCTCCCCTGCACCACAATTACTGAGGACAAAAGAATAGCTTTCTATTGCTGTGTGGAGTACTGTCTTTATTTTTGTACCATCAAATACCCCAGTGTATTTGAGGAGCCTTGGGACTTGCCATTTTTAATCAGGAACGGGTGGCTTTGTTTTGTCCCTGTTCCATCCAGCATCTCTCTCCAAACTTGGAGGGCTTTGCAGTAGATTAAGTGGCATTTTCATTTAGCGCTGGTGTTACAGAGCCTCTCCAACTATTTACCCATCCAAGGTTGAAAGTTGGAACAATCAGAGGTGCTATTTATGTTATGAAATTATTCATAAAATCGCAATAGTTGTGAAAAAGAGGTCAGGTTAAACTGCAGGAGAGTTCACAATACACAAGGGGAAACCAGATAATCCCATTGAGAAGATTGCCTTGTGGCATAAGCACTGTGCACTGACAATTCTGTTAGTGAATAGTGATATTATTGCCACTATTGTTAACAATTCAAACCCTTTGGGAGTGGAGATTACAGCAGTGAAATGGTTAGAATATGATATGTGATATAATAGCCAGAAAGAGATGGAAAAACTCATTTTCACATGAGTGCATTTCCATGAAGGAGGCATCCACGTTTACCCCAGAATGTACCCCTGAGTGTTCTGTACAGTGAAAATAACAGGTGAGGAAATGTTCTGTCAGCGTAGATTGCTGGACACAGTATGTATTGACGTGCCTGTCATATCCATGATTCAAATTTAACTCAAACGTATTCCTGGGCTGGACCGAAGCAAAATTCTCACTGAATGACCAAATTATTTAGGATTACTTTGGTTACAAAACATTCTGGATAGCCAAAGCTGGAGAAAAAGATAATGTTTAACTCCTGACGACCCTGGGATTATCCTTTGGTTTGGTTGGTGTGTGTCTTTTTTTCCTCCGTTATGTTATGGTACGTGTGCACAGGATCCATCATTTCCACGCTTCCCATTCACTGTCTACGCAAGCAACCGTGCAATGCATTCTTTTGCGAAAGGGGGTGTAAATCAGGTGCAAGCAGTGAGGGGGTTTTTTGTGGTTGTCAGATGGTTTTGCCTGTTTTACGTGAAGAATGCAAAGCTGGGAAGCATTGTGTTGCCCTCGAGTCAAATGACGCCCCTGTGGACACACACCTTTGGGTTCTGTTGCGGGGTGCTTGTAGGCAGGATGAAGGCCAAGCTCATCAGAGATGAGGCACAACTGTTACACATGGCTTACCTGTATTTAAGCTACCACTCCTCCACCATGCCCGACCCCACTGACTTTCCAGCTCTCCAAATGCATATAATCTATTGATTCCTATTTTTACACACACCCCACGACACACTCACCCACTCACAGCTGATCCTACCGATATAACTGATTTCTACATTTATGCTTATCTGCGGCTCAACCAAACAGAAGCCCTTCAAGGTGACGCTTTGTGTGAGCCAGCTTGTAACAAATTGCGCTATACGCCAAAGTACAGTCGGCTGTAAGGAGAGCGAACGGGGCAACGTGCAGTAATGACTGATGCCTCGTGTCCCTAGGATGGCTTGACCATGACCACTCTGCGAGAAGATAGATTTGCCTCGACCCCGCAGATCGTTTTTAGAGGGACAAGACAAATATTTCAGATGTATCACACCGAGGCATCACGCTGGAGGTGAGAGGAGGTAAAGGCAGACTGAGAGATAAATACAACAGAGGGGAAAGGGAGAGAGGGGGGTGAGGAAAAGTGTGGCCTGCCTGCCTGCCTGGCTGACAGTTGACTCTGTTGGATGTGACTTTCACAGTCTGCTGGCGGTTTGTGTGGAAGCCATCACATCTGTGACTGGCCGTTTGATTAATGAGCCTCTCAGCTTGTCTGTGCAGTTTGAGGAGGGGCCACGGCCTTATCCCAGGCATCACTGATTTATTCGCCTTTGGAGCAAACCTCAAAATATCACACACACCGAAATATAAGAGCGAACATTCACGCACACGCAGGCAGACACATGTACGCCCTCCATGATATGCATACAGTATACAAGCTGGTGCAGTGCAGATGAACACGCGCGCAGACAGGCAAGGGAGCAGGCTCATGCGCACAAGCTCGTCGCTCTCCTCCGCCACCTGCTTACGGCTAATGAAAACCTCAATGTGTCAGCGCTGTCCAGGGGTAGCGAAGACAAAACACACCATGTAAAACCAAGCAGACAAAAGATGTATTCTGTCTCCACCAACACAAACTCCCATCCCGAGCTGTCAGTCAGCGGAGGGGACACACACAAGGGGATCGACGAGAGAAGAAAGAAGCCCTTCCTCAATGACACATCACACTCTCCTGATTTTCAAAAGTGACAAGTCTTTTGAATTTCTGGCCTCGCAAGACGGCGAGTCTGATGATGGCTTGAGAGCGTTTCTTCTTGTTTCTTTGGCAGCGGCAGCCATGAAATGTCACTCTGGCTAACCTTGAAGCTCTTTCCTCCTGTGTTAGTTACTGCCTCCAAGAACAGGGCGACCCACCGCTCAAAATGGTATGGTAACATCGCCCTTTAAGTCTGATAAATGATTCCAGAAATACTTCCAGGTACAAAAATGTGCATTAGCATGTGCATACCCTTACACAGGCACGTGCATGCACTCTCGCACACATACACACAAGCCCTGCCAACCGCAAGCACACACTCCCTCATTCCCTGAAGCGTAAAGTAAGACCATTAATCCAGACACACTGAGATCCAGCTTCTCCCCAGGTTGATCAGCGTCCGTGGAGGAAGACGAACATTCTGACATATTTGTTTTTATTTTATTCCCTGAGAAAAAGGCCCGCCATATGGCAGAGCCCGGGAACAGATGGCGATTGCCCACTTCCTGAAAGCACAAGCGTCTATTGCCGCAATTTAAGGAGCCGCTCAAGCAAGAGAATGCCACCGACTGGCATTTTTCCACAAACTGCTATTGTTATGGACCTGAGGGGTAAAAAGCAACAATAAGACAATGCAGGGGAAATGCTTTAGTGTTCAGTAGTTACAGTGTAGCTTACCACATTAAGCTACCAAATCTGTGGGTCAATGCTGCAAGTGCTTTCTTGCTGTCAGTGTGTTAGATAAAAACATGAGTGAGGGTGCTTAGTCAGAATATTAGCAGTGTAAAAAGCACAATCCACAGCAAAACTTTAAAAGGACCGGTGGCAATTGTATGAGGCATTGTGCCAGGAAGGTTTTACGAAACTGTCCCCCGACCAGTGTTGTCGTTGTAAGCATGAATGTCCTTGGATGATGCGAGGTCCTTATGATGGAGTGGAGGAGCTGCCCTGTGACACATGAAGCGTCATCTCTCATACTTGGCTACCTCTTATCAACCAGGTCAGAGGACCTTCTCTGACACAAGAAAAGTGTCTCAAGAAGTCACCTTGGCAGATGACTGTATCATTTTTTTCAGCGTTTTATTTAATTGTATCCTATTCTTTGGATGTAAAAGAAGAACGATGTAAACACTTCAGCTCATACAGGTCATGAAACAAAATTAGAGATTCAAAATTAGGAATAGAAGGGCCTTCGGTGCTTCCTTTAATGCCGACTACAAAAGAGTTGAGCTGCGTTTGAGTGTTTCGTACAAAAATATGCTGTGACGGATTTGTTCACCATAGAAAGGAGAAATTCCAAGACGGACCAAGGACAAAGCAGTTATCAATTCATAGATAACAAGTTGAAGAGAAGCTGTTCAGTATCAGGTGTATTAGTGACTACTTTTACAGTCACAGTTTACTTTTTTTTTTTTCTACAGGGCAGCTCATAACTTGAGGTCAGGGAGTGAGGCAATGTGGACATTTTAATCAGTAGATCATGACAATTAACACAAACCATGGGTGCGCAAGTTGTTCAAGGTGAAATGTTAAGTGCGAATCAAATCTCGATATGTAATGTCATTGACTTTGAAAATGTATAAAAGGAACTCTTCTTTTATGCAGCTAGAGACTTGTAATGAAGGAAATGAGAGAATACACGTAAGAAGGGTTGATCTAAACCTCAGATGTACTGTAGTGCTACTGAGGCCTGCGCATGAACCTTGATTATTGAATACAGTATGATGTGGTCTTTCTGCAGCATAACTCTTTAATTCAACAGTACATTAGTGTTTTGCACAGTGTGAAGACTAACTGATATGATTTAAGTTTAATTTCATAATACATGGCTTGGGGTTTTGGTCATGTTTTACTTTCCACTTCCTGTCTTTGTCTTTCTCCCTGCTCTTTTTTAATGTTTTTCATTTGATCATTAGCCCTTGTGTATTTAAGCTCTGTGTTTTTACTTCATTGTTTTGTCTGCTTTTTTATCCTGCATCTCCTGTCTTCCTGTGCCTGTTCCCAGCTCCTTGTGTGTCCTTTGCATTTCTGTTTTGTAAGATGTGGTTGTGGAAATATGACGCAAGAGGTGAGGGAACAGGAGCCCAAAAGTAAAAGTGTTCCAGGACATCTATAAGAAGAAAAGTTTTTGCCAACATGGGTAAAACTTGGAGACTCAGCCCTGCTTTTAGCCATCAGCTAACAGCCAATCTGCTTTCCTTCCAGTCAGTTGGTCCATCATCTAACCATCCATCTATTTCCATCTAAAAGACCAACAAACCAACAGGCTAGTTACAGGCTAGGCTAACCATTAAACCTCCTCAACCATTCCACTAATCACTGCTTCCTACATCCATTGTAACAACCAACCAATCATTACCTAACCAAGCCAGTTGACCTGTTAGTCAGCAATTTAGCCAGCATACAAGCAGGCTAAAATGTTAGCCCGCCCACAAGTCTATCTATCCATTTAAACTTCCTGCCTGCCAGGAAGCCAGGTCAACCAGTCAGCCAGCCAACCCTGGGGGTCCTCGGGTAGTATTAATCAGTCTGGTTTCTGCTGAAAAGCTCAATCTGCAGATGATGGATGAGCCATCGCGCAGAGGGAACAGAAGTGACAGGTGACAAAGAAGGACACACACACCTGTATAAATCCACTCTCCCTCCTGTCTGGCCCCGATGTTACACCATCAAGGTAGCAGGGTGAAAGCGTGTGTGTGTGTGTGTGTGTGTGTGTGTGTGTGTGTGTGTGTGTATTTATGTGTGTGCAAGCGCGCAAGTGTCTCAGCATGTGTCCTGCTCTGCTAATGAAGTCATCTGAACAGTGATTTAACAGCCCTGGTGTAAAAGCCTACCGCCCTTAACTCATAGCCTTGCTCCATTAGAATGTGATATAAACCCTGGGCACAATAACTGTCCTGCCACTGTAACAATATATAGGAGGCCAATGGGCCACGCTGCTAACTCACACAGTCCGGGAGTGGGAAAAAAATATTGGTTGTATACAGGGGAGGGAAGTCATTCAAGGAGACTAAAACTTATAAGATGGAACATCTAGAACATCACAAGGTCTCAGTGATAGGTGTTTTTGAGCAGTATAAGACAACATCATTACTATTAATTCTGTCAAGTGTCTAAGATTATATCCTGTGGTTTGTCCAGCAACTGGAGGTGGTAAAAGAGTAATTGTTGTGCAGCCTTGGTGCAAAGAGCCGGGGGCACTCGAGTCTGCAGCTATGCAGAGAGCATTATCCTTATCTGCACTAACAAATGGATCAGTGGATCCGACATCAGTGCGCTTATCCCGTGAATGGTCTTCTATAGCTTGAGAGATATTTCTGAGTCGCAGATGGATCTGAGGAAAACTTTGACAGCTTACATGTCGCCAGCCGTGAAACTAACTTCCTGCTCTGTGCGAGTGTCTCAGGCAGAACCAAAGCCATTCTCCAAATCCTCCATGAAATCTGCTTCTCTGGCCCAACAAAGAGAGGCTAATGAGGCAAATGGCAGAATCTCAGACACTCTGATACTGTGAGATTAGGGTGAATTATATAACCTTTACCCCCCCCCCATCGTTCCTCATACATTTTGGCGTCTTGTCAGTATTGACTCCTCTATCTCTCTCCATGTCACTCACAATCTCAAACTGCCAGTCCAATCTCTCTCTCTCTCTTCCTATCTGACTTCATATCAACTTCATTCACTTTCTATTCATGAATGCCCCAACGCTAATTTGGCTCAGTCAAGCAATGACAGTATCTGTTTTAACATGCAACAAAGCAGCGTACAAGGGGAGGAAGAATGGAGTGTGTGTGTGTGTGTGTGTGTGTGTATGTGTGCGTGCGTGCGTGGGAAGAGGGGGTAGAGGCGTGAAGGCGACAAAGCTCGTCACAGCGCTGCACAGAGCCGCGTACTTCACCCTTATTAGACCCGTGTCCTTGGCAGATGCAGAGCTTGCCCTTTGTTAGAAAGGTGTGTGTGTGTGTGTGTTACAATGGCGGTGATTTAGAATGGATTGGGCGTAGGCGTGGAGACAAGGTGCAGTAGCCCCATGGCTCCCTGATAGCTGGCAGCGTGACAGCTGTGAATGGAGAACAGGGAACAGCCTGAAGTATTGCCATCTAATATGTGTCACATACCTGCATAAATATTTATGCCCGTTGGAGAGCAGAAGGGGGGGGGGAGGACAGGACAGGAGAGGTGGACTTTGGCAAAAAAAACTCTTCAATCAGGTGACACCAAGATCTGAGCCGGACACTCTTTTTCCATCTCTGACGAACTTTCTGGTCATTTCAAGGCCTCAAAGTACCCTAAGAGCGCAAAATTTGCAATCATTTTGCTCATGAAGGCAGTCAGTCACACACATGCATGGACATTAACGAAGACGGCATTCCATGTTTCAACACACACAGTGTATTACAGCACTCCAGCATCCTTTTCCAAAGACTTCTTTCCACAGCTCTTGCTCCACTGTAGCAGCCACGGGAGCCCTTGGCCTTTGAACAAAGTAGAAGTTTGAACCTCTAATGAAGCGCAGCGAGGCTATATGATCCCCAATGACTGAAGCTTACGCCGAAGTTAAGTCAAAAGGGAATTTGGGGAGGGAAACTTGCCTCGGGAGTCCCAAGTGAATGGCTCATTTTGCACAGGTAAAGACACTACTGATGCAGCACATGCCTCAGCGGAGCAGGGCTTTTATTTCATCAAAAGACTACTCAAAAACAAAAACACCTGTGAGGATCATAATAAAAACATGAAAACCCCCAAAAACACGCTTGCGCCTTTCCATGTGCGCACACATCGCTGTCAGTGAACATGTGTAAGTGTAAGTGTGTAAGTGAAATGACTGTTTTACCTGTTGGCCAGCAGAGTTTTGAAGGTGACCTGACTCATGCCCTGATAGGCTGGCAGCAGCATCGGCCAGTCCCATGCCCAGTCGACCACGGCACTCTGTTGATGTATGAGGATAGCGTATTGTTAGTTATTAATCAGGGTTAATACCATCAGTGCATTACCGCTCCAGCTGGGACCCACTAACAAAGGAGGAGGGGGGTCCCCAGCGCAGGCTACCGACACCAGGCGATCAATCATGTCCGCACAAGAAGGTTTTTATTCCAATAAGACAGCAATTAATTTATAAATCCATTTGGGGGGATGTAGCCATCATTTATAGAAAGATAAATCAATTTTGGGAGGGAGTCGTTACTCTTCTGACTGCGCTGCTTTTTTTCTTACCATCTTCAATGGCATCCCGCCAACCCCCCCCCATCCCAGCTCTCTCTCTCTCTCCATCTCTCTGTCTCACTCTCTCTTTTTCTTAAAACACACACACACACACACACACACACACACACACACACACACACACACAAACACACTTGGCACCAGCACCATATTGGGAAGGCAAATAAAAATCAGATTGCTTTGATTGCCAAAATGTCACTCTTAACTCCAGGCTGAGTTTTATTGACATAAGGAGGAGAACTCCACTCGTTCCCTCCATCCGTCCACCCCCGCCCCCTCTGCTCCTTCCTCACAGGTGATTGATGGATGTAACTCCTTTTTCCTCCTCCTCCCTCCATTTTATTTGACAAACAACACAGGCACCTGAAGCGGAGAAGGCATTTTAATCATTCTCTTAATAGGGTGTTTCTATGCAAAGCTATGCAGCCTCCTGTGATAAGCTGAAAAACAGGTCTTAGGATTAAAAATGTGTGCCAAAGACAATAGCGGCGACACTGCTACATTACAAAGGGGGTCACATATGTATGTATACATCTGATCCGTTTTTAAAAGTAAAAAGACGCACACACATGCCTGACTTGAGGAAATACCAGCCTTTGTTGATTGTTTTGTATGATACCAGCGGTACTTCCCTTGATAGTAGGAGGGAAATGGGGGAGAAAATCCGGCAACTCTTGCACTGAACTGACACTACCAGTAGTGACTTATCCCCTTTATGGAGAGAAAAAAAAAAATCTAACAATTAACTGAACATCATGGTGGCACTCCTGGGAATAACTTTGGGGTAAGAGGGTACACGGTTCAAAGCGCCAAAGAAGTGCACTTTAAAACTGCGCTCTCCTTTAACATTAAGAAACAGAAGCCTTCTCTTATCTTTTCACCTTTTCAGTGTTCTTTTCTTCCTGCCAGCCTAACTCCTGCCTGGAAGAGGCAGCGACCTATGGAGGATAGGAAAGCCGAGCCCCAGAAAAAGACCTGGCAGCTTCAGAGATTGCCACAGTATCCAGTTCACTAGAGACTCAAGCAGTTCCTAACCTTCAACATTAAGCTTCTGGCCTTGGGAGGAAGTTAAAAAACGACCCCGCCCTGCACATCACAAGCACACCCACACAGCACAAGTCTGAAGACGCGAAAGAAGCTCCAATAATCGCTGAAATATGAAAAGTCAATTTATGGGGTTAAAATAAAAGATAAATACATGATTTGCAACCAAAAAAAAGGAAAATAAGTTTTACAAACCTGATCCAGCTTTTTCCTGCCAATGTGGTCAAACTGGTGGAGCGGGTCGAAGCTGGATGTGTCCCCTTGACTCTCAGAGCAGAGGTCAAAGTTCACCAAGTGAGGAGGATTACTGGGCGAGTCTGCGCCTCCGCTTAGTTTATACATTAATAATTCCTGCAATCCGAGACGGACGGGGAGGGAGACGATGGAAACACAAGGGAAACAGAAAGGAAGAAGGCTGAAAAGTACATATCATGACTGACAGACTGACATAAAATATTCTATAAAGAAAAAGGTTGACCAACTATGAGACCGACAGAGAGAGGCCAAAAAGTTATTTACAAGTACACTAAACTTCCTCGAACTGAAATTTCAGCAGAACGGACACTCAGCACGCAGCATACTGACATCTGTAACATTGTTTTGCTCTTGCAAAATGTATTTTCTCTAGTTGTAAACTTCACATTCATTCCAATGCATCTGACCCAACGAAGGCACAAACTAATCAAGTTCAGCACTTTTTCCAGACAAGCACAGCAATGGGCAGAGCGGTCCCTCAATGATCAGCCTCACAGAAGTATAATTAATCAGAGCTGCTTAGAAGCAGTAATGAAAACACAGAACAAATACAGATATCTGCGGATGTAGCGAGAGAGAAACAGAGGGGGTTTTCAGCAGTGCACATTTGTTTCAATAACCTTTGCTGTGGTTGTTGTACAGGCGCCTTGCAAAATGTACAGCATGAAGCAATGGGTTTGTGTATGTCTCTGTCAGTGTGTGTACATGGGCATCCTCGTGTGAATCCACTATATTCCCATCCGTCAGCTTGACATGGCCTCCGAACCTCGTATCCCTCCGCCTCACCAGCGGCCCACTCTGTCCCTGACCTGTGTGTTCCTGCCTCGACCTTCGCCGGATAGAGATACTCGAGCTGCCAGGAGGGGAACTAGGAGCCCACTTGTGAATCCCATTCACACACAAGCACACACACACACACACACACACACACACACACACACACACACACACACACACACACACATATATACGTATACATATATAGTGCTTATGTTTGTATATTTGTGTTATTCCACATCATGTCCAACCAGACAGTCTATACAAGGGCCATGTCAGTAAGAATCAGATGAGCACCAACCAAACTTCTCCCAGCTGTTTAGCAAACACCTGTACAGTACATTCAGTATTAATGCTGTGCTGCGATGTCGTCCACTGTGCATTACATTCATTAAACAAGCATTTGAGGACTTTTTTCACATACTCCTGATGAGGGTGGAGCAACTAAAATGTCCACCCCTGCACAGAATATCGTACCGTATGTGCTGGTTGGTTAATCAGCTCTGCCAAGGTTATGTTTTCACCTATGTCCATATGTTGTTAGGTGGTTGGTTTGTAAGCAGGGCTACAAATGGTACCTACAAGTGAGTACAATCTGAAGATCCAAATAAAAATCCTGCTCTAGAGGATTTAAATATGTTTTATATGACCATGGATGAGGCTTTATTGAATTTAGGGGGACTGTCAGGCCTTGGGAGAGGTGTGCAGTACCACGCCAGTTGTCCTATGCATAGTTGAGAACAGGTTTTCCTGTACAATGCAATTATTACTTTTCCTTCCACTCTGAATGTCATTTATCAAGAAACACAAGGTTTAGAATATATTTAAAAAAAGAAAAGAATATATGAAACAATAAAAATGGTGCCAACATGCTCAGATTTTCACCTCTGTACAGAATATTGTGCATCACGCATATATGTTATTCTGTATGTATATTCATATAGTGCAAGTGCTTCTTTGTTGTTATTGCAAATGCTTATTCTGTGACGCAGTTTGCTTCTGATAGCACTCTGCAGGAGCAATTCTCCCATGCTACTTAAAAATGCACATGTAGTTGTACACTTTAATCTGAAGAAAAAGATCTTCATTGACTGACTATTATGCCTAAACAAAGTCTCTTTTTTTCATACCCAGACAGGCTAAATAAATAAAGGACAACACAATTTCATACTGCTTTATTCAATTTTTATAGTTGGCGAACCCTGCCACCTTTCTAGCTTCACACAGTGTTTTGAGGGTCTTCCTCTGAGGACAGCTTGTCTATTCACATCGAAAAAATACATATATTTAAGCTTGTATTATCACCTCATTAATATTGTTATTATTGAATGTTCTCCAAAACTTCATAGTGCCCCTTTAAAGAGCCATCCTGTCATAACCTATATCTCTCTTGATGTCAACAAGTTTCATGAGAATATAGATTTATATGCACCATACATCATTGAGTACCCATTCCGCAGCTCAAAGTCAAGATCAAAAACAAGATTACTCCTGTTTAAGCAACACTTGCCAAAACTAACAGTGTCCCACTAAAATAATGCGAATCAAATCAATTAACTTGTTCATCCCCCTTTTCAAAGGGCGTATGTTCACAATAGGAACCAATGGATGTGAGGCTGAGAATACTGAGAACGTAACCGTTCACTGTTGGATTTGGTCTTTTATTGGAATATATTGACTGTACAGCAACACACAAAAACACAGCATTTTACCAGCCTCAGCCTAGAATCAATAACCTCTGACATTGAAAGAGCCCTTGTGGTAAGAATATACTGTACAGATACATGTGATAGCACAGTGTATAGAGTGGCATATGTTGCTGTCTTTGTGATATATAGAGCAGCAGGAGTCTGTGAGATATAAATGTAGACGACTGTAGGTGGAGGATGATTCTGTTTGATTTTCACTCAAGGAAAGATGCCAACAGGACTAACTGAAGAGGTGTTGTGAGTCCAGTTATAACAACTTGAGCTGCCGCACATACCACTTCCTATGTACTGCTCTCTCTTACCTTAAAGCATTTGTTTTACCAACAATGTCTGTTTAGGAGAACATCACTAGACTCACCATATATCTTATATGCTGTATAAAATCACTTTAATTAACTTGTGCACTTTCTCGAGGACTACTTTTCGTTCTGTTAAACTTTTTTTTTCCTCTGAAGTGAATTTAGCTTAAATAAGTTTCACCTGAGTTCCAAAAAAAAGAATCTGCTCTTTCTCACTTAGATCTCCTCCAAAGAGCTCTATGATGAATGTCATAACTGCATGTGGCTCCCTCTCCTCTACATGTGGTGTGCGTATAACACAGGAAATCACTGTAGGTTTGCACCCTTGAGGTCACCTGAACAACAGAAGATCAGAACAAGCAGACTGCACATAAGCAGCAGCCCTCTTCCCTCCATCTCCCCCTCCTGAACAGCCTGCGGCCTCAGGCCAGCAGCCACCTAATTGCTGGGGAGAGGGAGTGCTTCCCTACCTCATTGCCTTGGATGATGTGATAGATCTGCCTCAGGTAGTCGCTGCCACCTGCTTTGTGGCAGACCTCCAGCAGCATCAGGCCTATTTTCTGCTCAGTCAGTTCAGCCGCAGCGACTCCGCTCTCCCGTCCTCGCTCAAATACGCTGAGAGAGAAACAGAGATGGGAAAGGGAGGAGATGGGAGTGAAAAGACAAAGAGAGAGGGAAAAAAAAAGAGTAGGGTAAGAGAAAGGAGAGGGAACAGGAAGAGGGAGGGTGTGGGCTTCTATCTCTACACCACCTCTGGCTGAAGAATTATTTTTTCTAGTTTCGAGAAGCATCTGTGATAAAATTTGGAGTTTGCTCTACCCAAGAAAATTAAGTGAAACTTGACTCCGGAGTTAAAAATTAATGATTTTTTTAGTTTTTAGAGAAATCATTCGTTCCGGAGGGCGAATAAATTTTAAATTCTTGGCAAGTAAAGAAATATCTTCGCTCCACTAAACTGTCTGGAAATCACGCGGCCTGTTCAAGGCTAACACTGCTGAAAAAGAGTGAAAAATACAGACAAATTATTGAGGGTCAGATAACAAAATAATTTTCACTGTTTTCATTACCATTCATGAGATACACGCAGGGCATTTAACCGAAGGATGCTGGTGCACTAAAAATGATTGGTGTGTGTGTTCTTAAGCGTGTACGTGTGTGTGTGTAATTGTGTGTCAAGGTCCTCATGCATGTACGGTCGCTAACCCTGGCAGACGCCCGCATCATTTTCCTGCCCTTCCTGTATGGATGGATATCACACCACCGTCCATCAAACCTTCTCCTTCACATACACTTCCTGTCATTGTTCTCCCTCTCTCTCCCTTCCTCTTTGTAATTATAAGGTGGCAGAAGCGGTGTCGCCTGTCAACCAGCCATTGGCTGCTTGACATTGAGAGTGGCAAAGGAAGAGGAGTCCCCTCTCGTCCATGTACATCCCCTCATTCTTTTGCCTGGCGGCCCGATGGTGGTGTTGTCGGCGTTGGTGGCTGTGCACCCGTGTCAGCACCTGCGCTGTATCCTTTCCTGTCCATCACTGTGCAGGTGAAGCAGATGATTGGATTCAGTCAGCGGGGTGATTAATGAGGGCCCCTCCGGATTTGGGACAGCCTATCAATCATGTCATTAGGGCCAATGTGCCCTGAAAGAGGCAGACCTCCGCCAAGGAATAACTGCATTCATCTTCATCTGTGTATGCATCCCGTCAGCCCAGCCAGGGTCACCATGATGGAGAACAATAATCTTCTCCTCTACAAATTACTTTGCAAAGACAAGGTGGGTGGCGTGGGTAGGGGGGTTACAGTTGGGAAAGGAAGGAGGGAAAGTGGGATGAGGGAACAGAGGTGGGAGGGTTCGTAAGGGGCAAATGCTCTTTTTTGAGGGGTTTACTCTGTGTGTGTGTGTGTGTGTGTGTGTGTGTGTGTGTGTGTGTGTGTGTGTGTGTGTGTGTGTGTGTGTGTGTGTGTGTGTGTGTGAGAGAGAGAGCGATGCCAGTGGGTGGAGTGCCAGTTGTTTTTGGAGTTTATTACACCCACCGCTCTCTCTCTTTCCGACACTGTATTCTGATTGTTTACAAGCCAGGCGTCACTTCCCTGTGAAGGTTAGTTTAATGAATAGTAATGATCCCACTGAATGCCTCCGACAGGTGATACATAATCACTCTTCTTTCACTTTTCCATTCAACCCCCCTCTCCACCCCTCCGCCGCCCTGTCTCTTCTGTTTTTTCCCATCCCCTCTTCCTGTCACTGAAAAAGGCAGCATTTCCTAGAACCAACCATAATCTACTCAGTGTTTTTATTTATTTCATTAAGTTTTGTTTTTTTTTTCTTTTTAATTGTACATGTCGCAATGTAGCGCTGAATCACCTTTTCATGAGGATGGATGCATCCAGAGTTTGTTATGATGAAGTGAGCGACCGGTGGCGCAATTTCTGGGAACGAGCTACAAAACACGCAGAGCCAAAGGTCGCGTATCTGCCCAAAGTGGAAGCTGTTTTCCCATCACTCCAGCCTGCAGTCCACTCAGTCAGACGCCATGTCCATCATTTACCACAACAAACACGACTGAGAATCATTGATCTTTCTCATGACGCTCGCCAATGAAAAATGATCTCGATGATACAATACATCAGAATTGAAATGCTCAATTAAAAAAGCATATCTAAACTGCATTCTTTTTCATTGTTTTGTTCAGTTTCTTTATTGAATGTCAAGCAGCTGAATACACCATCAGTCAGTTCATCAGACTATCAGCCTTCAACCTTATCTTACCACTGATAAATCACTGGAATTATGTATCAGGGAATTCATTTTATAAAAAGCGTTTTTACGATCAAAATGATCAGATTTAAATGATCTCATTTCTTGTTAGAGGTGCTGATGAATCATCAATACCAACTGAGACTAATGATGGATATGCATATCTAGCACTTTCATGAAAAACATCATTATATTATCTACATCAATATCCATCTGACCTTGACTTCTTGCTAAATTCCCGGCAGTTGACCTCTCACCTGTCTGAGCAGAGCTTGCGTGCCTTCTGCAGCTGCATGTTCATCCACTTGGGTCTTTTTTCCTCCAGAGTCTGCAGCACTTTGTGCATTGTGGGTTTAGGAACACCCTGTCAGATGAACAGCAGACCACTGGATTTATTAGAAAGTCAGATGGTTGATGGTGGATTTAATGGCACAAGTTTAATCAACCTTAAATATAATGAAGTAATTGTATCGGAAACATATATATATATATATATATATATATATATATATATATATATATATATATATATATATATATATATATATATATATTTAAATATATCCATTTAAACAAATGACACTACAGCAGCCTGGCATAATGCTCTGGCTACCTTAAAGCATCATTGATGCAATTGTTATGACATTAATGTTAGCCCTTACCTTCTGTTGAATGCCCATGGTGGCCTGTAGGCACTCAGCCAGCAGGGACAGCGGCTCCTTTGCCCCACGGTCCAGGGCCAGGCCACTGATCTGTTCTATTGTGTGTGGGTCCTCCAGGCCCTGGATCAGACAGCCAAGCAGTGCCCAGAGTAACAAGCCCACTAAGCGCAGCTGCCGGGAATGCTGGGAGAGTTGCTTCTCTGCCACTTGGAAGAGGTAGCGAATGGGAAGAGGCACGGATGCTACGGCCAAGGGCAGGTTGGTGAAAATGAAGGACAAGGCTTGAATAGTTAAGGATATGACAGCTGGAAAGAAAGAAAGAAAGAAAGAAAGAAAGAAAGAAAGAAAGAAAGAAAGAAAGAAAGAAAGAAAGAAAGAAAGAAAGAAATGTTAGTTTTGGAAAAAAAAACAATATAGCTCACTATTTGAGTTAAAACCCAGTCTGTGCATACTCTTTGTAGCAGGCTCTTTTCCCTTTGCTTCTAGTGGTGTGTAGTTCCACTCCTTCGGTATTTTGGCCAGGACACTCTCCGGTACATTCTGCTTGAAAAGGGCTCCACTGGGCTCTTCGGTGGCCTGCCAACCCATCACCATGGACACCAGGTGTACCAAGAGGCTGTTGGTAGACTTGGTGACTATCGCCCGGACACAGCTGACCACAGCAGGTACCGTCTGTGTTGTATCTGACAAAGGAGGTAAATGAATGCAGCAGTTAAGAAGGGTGACTGGTAGAATATGAAATTGAAAACATAAGGCCTTACCAATTCTGTGTATCACACATGGTGCCATACGGACACACTCTTTACAACAGGGTTATGAAATCTCTGGGGATTATTAAAATGTGTGTTTATACATTTTTCTTGTGTTGTAACACTATATTATACATACTGGGCAAACACTTTTCCAACTTATCCTCATAAAGTTCTCCTGCTTCAAAATGTTTTGTTAGAGTAGCAACTATCTCCTTGTTATGTGCTGCACTCTCCACTGTTCTTGAAATGTAACATACTGGCTAATCTAAGTGAAGCATATGAGCACAGATGGATCTCTAAGTTTCAAAAACTTAGTTATTTGTAATTCTAAAGTTAATTTTCACAAAACTAGACTGTTTAGAATAACTAAAAAAAAAACAAAAAAAAAACACATTACCTACTTACTCCCAGGAAAGTGCTCATTAAAATATTGTGGAGTCCATTTATGGAAAACAAACCTGTACTTGGTATCTGACCGTGAGTTTGAAGATTTTGCAAATGACTAATCTGGGTTATGTCTATTTTTCTGATGTTATTTATAGCTGTATTGTGAATAAAATAAATGTAAGTAATCATAACTGATAATATATGATGTAAATGTATGTTTTATTTTGAGATGCTATTTCAAATGTATACATATACATGCATGCTTTGTTTTTTTTCTCTTTGTATGAGGTAGGTATTTCCTATAAGCCCATTATGGGTTTCTACCTTACATGCACATTTATTTTACTTTTGTTGATTGTCTTTAATTTATTGTTTTATAAAACTTTTTAAAAAGTGCAAATAAACAGAACTAAAACCAAGTGAAGGACAAAGCCAGGCTACAGCATGCCGGTATAAAATTTCAGGTTGAGTAACAAATTTATTCTAACAGTTGGACTAAATTCACTGTGATACAGTACAGTTTGTGTAGTTGTATCCTGCAAAGGCACACGTGCCCGTTTCAAAATTGAGACCACCAACACAAAGAGTTCATAGAAATCTGCTGGTTAAGAAAAAAAAAAAAAATGCCCAGTTGAATTCAGCATTTAATGAGCAGACACTGTGCCTGCTGTGGAAAAAGAGAAGAAAAAAAAGAAAGAAAGAAAGTGATTTTATGTATTTTAAAAGTAGACATGCACCACAGAGAAGTCTCTTAATGCAAAATAAAATTTAAACCCCCACCTTTGTGCAAGAGCATTTAATACTACTCTATTCAAATACTGTTCCATTACTGTACTGTGATTTCAATCATGAAAGGTTTTGGACTTCTACTTTAAAAATGAACGGTTGATAACATTTCAAGATTGCTGCCAAATTAGAGTGGGTTACATTTCCTATTATGTGTATTGTGCGATTGGGCTTTTCAAAAAAGAAATAACCCTTTAATCATAATAGCACATTCAGTCCGTGTCAGAAATAACTGTGCTTTTCAAAATAGAGAGACATTAATAGCTTGCACATCCGCAAGAGCGCAAGGGTATTCTGTGAAAATGTCTGCACTAAAAGGAAGTAATGTCAAGTAAAATTCAGATGTTCTCAATCAAACCCAGGTGGCCTGACAGTAGAAAGTCTTGCTGGCTTGTCCTCTTGCGCTGCCCTTTCATATGCCGCTAATATTGATAGCAGAGCAGCTACAGCATGAAGTTGTACGGCACCCATAAACTTCCTACAGCGTCGGCTGTAAAACCAAAGGCTACAGCCAAGAGATATAGTGCCGTGACGCCACTGGCAGTGCACCGAACTCTCTGGGGGACGCCTAACAAATGTGTGACCTCAGACCCACAGAAAGAGAGGAGAGCGGAACAGAAAATGATATAGCTTTTCGAAGTAGGAGCGCGCTGTGGCAGGTGAGACCTAGACCTATTTTTCAAAGTCACTTGGTTCTCAGACTTCATACCGCCCGCTACCGTATTGACTGGTGTATTGATTCGAAACAACCCGCTACTGTGTGATGAAACATCAGTGTAAGTGGGGAAAGAGTGTAATCTATGAAAGTTAACTCAGTGAACAGTTTAAATAGAAATGAGGACACTGGGGGTATCCTGTAACCAAAATTATAATACAAAGATTTGGCACAGTCCAATAATTAAACTAATTACCCTGTGAGGATAAATGATGATTGGATGACATTGAGAATTCCTCTCTGGCTTACTCTATCTCTTTTTCGTTCTTTCCCTCTGTCGACCCCTCCCCTGCTCCGTCTCCATCCAAACACTCTTCTCCAATCACCCTAATTTATGCTACAATAATTACCACTCACCCAGGATATAAAAATCACCACCAAAAATGCTCAATACTCCACAGGAGTTCTGATTAAGCTCTGTATCAAAGCTCGCTCCGGAGAGAGGCGGCAAAAAAGAAAGAGTTGGGGAGTGGTTACAGTCACTGTAAGAGCATATTAAAGTCATGCTTCAGCTCACATGCATGCACTGTCAACACCAGAGCTTAGGAGAAAATTAACTTATTCTTTTCTGGGAAGATTTAGGCCTTTAATTTAGGAACATATCTAACACATTCTGAAATAAACTCTCTACACAAACATTTGCTGTTGTCCAAGGATGTTGCATGTCTATATCTCAAGAGCTGATCACTTTAACTTTAAACTTAACTGTATTCCAGTTTAAAGTAAAATCATAATTGGACTTCACTATTTCATTGCCACTTGATTTTATGTATACAAGAGATGGATAATACAGTATTCTGAATTATAAACCAAGCTAAGATAAAGTGCAATCAAAATATGAAAAAGTAAAACATTCTTTACAAATTAACACTGAGTATCAATTCAATAAATATGAGCTGCACTGTTGTTATGTGTACTAACTGTCACATTAAATGCTTATTAGCCATCTTTCACATCAGGAGGTGGAGGAGACGATGGACTTCAAGCAGCAATGGTTGAGGAGGGGGGCCTCCGCAAAACATTCCAATGGGTCGCTGTAGCAGTGTGAGCAAAAGTAATGATATTATAATTGATATAAATATGAATGAAATCATGAGATCTCACTATTAAAGCAACCCATTTGAATGTTTTGCACACGCCGTAGGCCCCCTTTAACCCTCCATGTTTAAAGTCCCTGTTAAAGCCAATAAGGCAGCCGACCACAGTTTGAGTCACACATTTTCAAGGACACCTCGGGATATGGCCATCCATTTGTGTGGCATCATAAACCAGTTGTAATTAAGGGAAATCTACAAATATTTGCAGCTGTTTTTGTGGCAACCAAAACCCGACGATCTTGATCTGTGATCGTAGCTTTCAAAACAGGTATTATTAAGGCAAACCACAATGTTTTCCTAACTCTGTCCAAGCGGTTTCTGTGCCTAAACCTAAGCATAGCATAAGAACAGCCTTGTGGAGAGAGAGAAATCCAAAATTCAACCTCAAAAAATTAGTTTGGTGAAAACAGCACTTAAGCTTCTAGTAACTCACCACATATTAACCTCTACCAAATATGTCATGATGACCCCTGAACTACAAGATTATACAAAAGCTTGTTGATCCATTACCTGCCAGTGTGTACAGATGTTCCCATATCTGTGCCCTTTCCAGGTATGTTTGAAGGGCCTGAGTCAAGGCCTTGGGAACATTGTTCAGGCAACTGAAAAGATTGAACAATGCAACTATGAAGTCATCTCCTGCCTTGCAGCTCTCTGCAGACATTTCTAAGGAGCTCTCCTGGCAAATATCTGGAAAAAAAAAAAAAAAAACAAAAAACATGGACTCAGTGAGTCAGTGGGATACATCTGCACACAATACAGATAAATGTGTGGGTATTCAAAATGTCACAGAATTTCTGAAACCTTGACACATGCAGACAAACAACAGCATACACAAAGACATGAAAAGCCTTGCTCATATGCTCGAATACTGTATATACATTCAGTTCGAGGTGTGTAGGTGAGTGTAAAATCTGACTGTTTTTTGAATTTACGATTCGGAAAATATCAACCTTATGGAGGTAGGTAGTGAGAGATATAAAACCCTATCCTATGAAACAGCATCTTGATTTCCTTGCACAAAAACACATTGGAAAATGTCAAGGCTGCCCAACCTGACACATGTTAACAGAGAGGGTGAACAAAAGGCATTGTGGAATAGAAGGGGAAGAAAAACCCACATCTGTGTTAGATGGAGAAAAAAACAGAGCAGAAAAAAAAAACAGAAAAAGAAACAGATTTCAAAGCCCCCACAGCACATGGAGACAGGAAGTGAAAAGGAAGAGGTTTTGACAGGGTGTCCTTGTGGGGGTTGCTGTCTGAGCACAGGGCTGAGGATGGAGGTGTGTGCGTGTGTAACCCATATGGATGTCTATATATGTGTTTTGTGTGCTTACAAATGTGTGTGTGTTAAGTTGACAGGGGTTGCTGAGGAAAGGCCCATAGCTCCAGAGGTGGCAGACATCCAGCGGTCTGTCAGTCTGCTGTGTGGGAGATGACAGCTATTTGAATAGGAAAGTGTACGCAACACAGCAGTCGATGAGGGGGCGCTGTGATGGGGGGGCAGTGCTGCTTCCTTCTGACTAATGCTGGACTATTTTAAAAATGACAGGGCTAAATTAGCTGCTGCATTACAGAACCAGCAATATCAGCCGCCATAATAACAGGCAGGTAGGAAGCGCTGCCGCCACTCAGGGCCCTGATGAGAACTGATTTCCTTTATCACCCTGTCTCGATTTCCGAGGCTCTCACTCTCGCCTTTTTCTTCCACAGTAACACATCTAACACATACACTCAAAAGTGGTCAACCATCCTGACCTACAATCAGTCTATTAGGCGGCATTATGTGGGTTAAGCCGGCATCTTTCTCTCTGCCTGTCTAGTAATTGGTCCTTAAGGAGAGAGTGTTCTGGATATCACTGCTGTGGCTGCGACGGTCCAAGGGAACACGGGTGACTAACATTAATTTCCACTTGGGGTGCTGGAGAGCATGGCAGGTTAACTAGGCGCCTTTTAATAATGATCCCATTATGGAGCAGCAGATGACTTCACAAAAACAGATGACAGTGCACTGGCACATCTCTGCGGAGTTTTCACCGCCGCTGCAGCACACAATAACTCCAGTGCGTTTGCGCTCGATGTTGATTTCTCGGATGCATTTTCTATTTCTCCTCGCTCTGTTCCTCTCTCCCTCTCTTCCTATAAGCTTATCCACCCTTGATACATAGCCAATACATACACCTGTTTATCTTCCGGACAGCCAGTCAACCAGTCACAGGGGCCCTCTCTGCAAACCCCTGTAATTGGAAGCAGACACGCTGATGATAATAAAAAGGCTGTGTGTGTGCACGTGCGTGCATGTGTGTGTGTGTGTGCGCACCATAAGTAGTGTGTCTACTGATTTAGGCAGGGTGTTGTGCAAGGGCGAAAACTGTTATTGTAAATGTGGAGGAGGTGTTATCCCCCTGCAAGTAAATGTGTTTTTTGAAATCGGCAGACAATGGTAAGGTCATTTAATATGCTGGCTAGCTTTCTGGCAAGTTAGCGTGCTTCAGTAAGGCCGATAAACTGCAATGTGAATTGTGCCACTAAGCAACAGCACCAAATTGAATTGGACTAGACTGAGCAGAGTCTGATTGAAGAAGTTTTTGACTCAGCATACATTTAAGCACAATCCCGATTAAAGCAAAAACAGTTGGGATCTGCGTAAAACGAAATTAAACACATAATGTGATTATTTTCTAATCCTTTTGGACGCACACTCAACTTAATTGACTTGTGTAAATATATGCTTACTCTAAATGTAATGGTAGCAATATGTTTCAAACAAGTTGGGAAAAAGACTGGGAAAGACTTGGATTGCTTAAAAAAAAAAAGCACCTGTTCGGAACATTCCACAGGTACACAGGTTAAGTGGCAAAAGGTGATCATATCATGATTTTGTATGAATGTTTCCATTCTGTCTCTATCCACGTTTTACAGAACATCCAAACTTTATGGAAGTCAGGGATGTAGTTTGTGACTCACTGTATCTAAACTATGAATAAGTTCAACGTGAGTTTTTACAAGAAAGCACATAGAAACAATAGACAGATATGTACATATAAAGGGAAGTTCAGAGGCTTATGGGAGCCATTCAGTCAAGCTGCTCCTTCTGTCTGTCTGCTTCCTGGTTAATTAGCCCGTCACCGTGATAACACGCGAGCGTCAGCGCTTCCAGCGTTGATTTACGGCAGCGTGGAGGGAGAAGCATTGCAGAGCCTCTGAGCCAGACTCAGACCAAGCGAGAGAATGAGACAGTGAGAGTTGTTATTAATGAGGTCGCTATAATGTGAATTAATGTGCGAGTGCACAACAGTCTTTAAAGGTTAGACTGTTGCCGGTGCGGAGGGGAGAAGAAGGAAGGGAAAATCTTTAAAGGTCAGTCTGTGTGCTCTGCCCGGGCCTGTTGAGTGTTTATTACTGCTCTCATTGATTTAGTGATGATGGTGACCAAGGTGAAAATGATGATGAAGGCAAAGATGCTGATGATAACTTCATAAAATGGATGGAGCTCATCTAAGGTCTGTATAACTCGTTTAGGATCTTATAGCAGCATAATTAAGACACTGGTAAACATCTTCCCACACGTGGCCACTGTGGGATCGACCCTGTGAGTCCACTATTATAAAACAAGGAAATATCAGAAGAATTAACAGAAATGGCTCCAGCTTTATGCTCACATGATTTAACAGTACATATACATGCACACCCTTTATTCATCAACACTGACCGATCCATGTACACTGGAAACAGACTTACGAGAGCTTTCCAGGAGCATTCTGGGCAGGTGACAGTCTCTGTACAGCAGCATTCGCAGTAGCAACCTGGGATTGCGTCCTGGGTCAGAGGTCAGCAGCCTTAGCTGACATGCAGAGGCCGCCTGGCCCATAAGGCCATCTCTGAGAGCGGAAAGAGGCAAAACAAAGTTGACAGTTCTGCAGTGTCAGGTGAGTGTACAGATAGCAGTCCATTTAGCGGGAGACAACTAAGGAGGGAAAAGCTTCACAACTGAAAGACAAAGACTGAAATCACAGTTGTCTTGGATGACAATCTCGGGGAAAATAATGTTTATGCTACAGTGGTAACTTCCTTCAGTGTCACTCACTCCTGATATGAGCTTAGTCTGCAAATGCCTTCACTCTCACTTACTTATAGTGTGCACCGGGAAGGAATTAGCTCTAATCTTGGCCAGCTAAAACCAAATTAACATTTGGGAGACAGCCAAATACATGAATATACAGCAGTACCCCCCTCCTACATCTTTTGTATAACCAAGAGGCTGCAGCCAGCTGTGGGTAATGAGCCGTATCCTTGGTGCGTGCGCATGGAAGTGTTTGTGTGCGTGTGTGTGTGTGTGTGTGTGTGTGTGTGTGTGTGTGCACCCTTCAGAGCCTATGCTTGTGGTTATGTGTGTGTGCAAGTGTGAGAGCCTGCTGACATGTGTGTGCCCGCATGTTACTTTATACATCTCAATAAAATCTAATGGACGGAATGGACAGAGTTTGTCTGAAGAGTGCAGAGGAGGGAGGGAGTGCAGGGGGTGTCTGCCCTGAAATTAACCATTCTATTTGAGCCAGAAAGCTGGAGCAGGGTGCACCCTGCTGCTTGACTGAGGAAAACTATGCCTCAATCTGACAGTGCAATTTATGAAGTCACTAGGACCGCAAATCCAGAAGAAATCCTCTTTTAAGTGCTCTGATAAATCTATCCGGCTACAGCCCAGGGTCAGCTTACGGAACCAAGACACTCACACATACACACATGCACACGCTCACAAACACACACACACGCACACACACACAAGGCAAGAGGAAAGCAGAGCATGAATGTGTGCAAAGAAACACACATGAGGCAAGAAAACATAACTTCAGATGCTTTCTTTATGGCCTGTTATGCTGGAAGATTTATTTATGTCCTTTTTGATTTTATTATTGTTTTATTTAATAACCATAACAATGGTTTTCATTTTTACGGTTGCCGAGAGATCTGTCCACAGAGGCCGGGGTCCTGGATGAGGACCTGTGGATCTGGCCCCAGGCCACTGGCAGGCCCCCTGGCGCCCTCGCATGCAGGCAGGAGGTGGGAGCAAAGAAATAAAGAGGTCATAAAAATAAACTAATTTCAGCTCTCCGATACTTAGGAGCAGGAAAGCGGGGGTTAGTTTGATTTGTGCTCCATCAGCACGCAATGACATCACCTCTGGCAGTGAGAGAGATGAGAGGGGAGGAGGGTGGAGTCAAGGGTGAGGGTATGGGAGGGGGTGAGTGATTGACTGCACCGTGGAGGTCACAATAGTAACCGGACACACATGTACACACTTGTATGCACGCATGTACATTTTAACCCATACACAAGCACATACACATTGCAGTGAACTCTGTTGACGCCTCATGTGTAAAGCCCTCAGCAACCATCAACATAAACAAAATCAGTGTCAGCCGCAACGGTAGTTTATTTTCTACTTTTTTTCTTTCTCAGTTTGCATCTGTGTTATATTACCACGGCAACTCAGGCTTGAAGCCCTGAGCAACGGGTAAGTCTGCTTATACATCCACACATACAGTATGCGGCTATAACTCTACACACACACATATGGTTCACTATACAGTGGGTGGAGGTGTGTGTGATGGCTTAGCATACCAGAGCGTGCGTGAATGTGAGCTTGTGTGAGTATGTATTTTACATACCGTAGGACCTGCTCTGAAAAGAGGTCAGGGTTCATAGCATTTAGCCAGTGGACAGCAGGGCCGTCAGACTCATGTGTCGCAGACTCTTTGACCTGATCAACCGTAAATATCCTGGAGAAAAGAGAGATCACACATGGCATAGAATTTCGATCATACATCTGCAGCTTACAAAAAGTATATTGGTTGGTGGTCATATTTCTTCAGGTAGTGATATAATAAAGCCAGCCCATCCTCAGTAGAAGGTCACTATGACACAAATGTACATTTCTTGTTTGGCGGTGACCTCTCGTGGCCATAGTGTTTATTACAAGAGCAAAGGAGGAAGTCAGGTAAAGAACTATACAAAGTGACGTTGCGCACATAGGGAAGAGGCTGGGGATGGACGCTTGGGTCAAGTACAGGACTTCAAACCTGTTCGTGTCTAGTGTGAAATTAAAAGTCAATGGTTTGTTAATGTAACTTGCTAGTGTAATAAAGTAATGTTGCATATATAACATACTTTAAGTTTCAGTTTAAACCTCTGATTATTAGCTTTGTATGAAAAGAAAGAAAGTGTTTGTGTGCTGAGGTCACAATTTGCTTTCACCCAAGGTCAAATCAAAAACATAGTGAGCATACCAACCTATAGAGCAAAGACAAGGGTGCTGTGACAATGACGAGGACTGTCAGGAGCTGCTCACACAGGCTGTGAATTTGGTACAGCCAGTCTGATCCGCCCGCTGTGATGACGATTGCTGAATAAGGACTGGAGCGCACCAATGCCTCAGGACTTTGACAAACACTCCACATGAGCTGCTCCACATACAGCAACACTGCTGTAATGTCACACCTTTGGACAAGGAGCAAGAAAAAACAGAAAAAGGCTGAATTCACAGATCAAAACAGAAAAGATGAATTGTGAGATGATATGCGAGAACACACAAAGAGAAAGAAAGAGAAAGACACATCAAGGAACATCCCTGTCTCCAAACCATTACATCATGACATAACAGGCTCATTGTGCAGCCAGTCAGATAACAGAACCTCCTGGTGATTTTACTGCTGGAGAGTTAAGAGTACTTCAGGCTTTGGATTTCACTATAAAAGTCATTGCTTTTAAATTTAAACGCCCCTAAATCTGTTTCCTCAATTGGTTCGGAAGAGCTGCTCATCATCTCTCATCTCCTCATCCCTGCTCTTCCCGTGGCCGATATCCCTATTAGATACACACAGGAGTGGACCGATACAGGAGAGGTGAGGCAGCATAACAGCACCCATGTGAGTGCTGCACACATAGGAAACTTTGAAAAGCCATCTGTTTAGGCTAGCCTTTCACTTTAAAACTGTCGCTCCAGAAACACAAGCATCTCCAGGCAACATAAACCAGGGCTTAGCGCTGACATCCTGCAGTGCTACACATGTACAATGCACTTTGTCTTTGTCACTCTTTCATCGTCTAACTGTGTGTCACAGGTTAACCTGTTCATTGTCATCATTCAGCTATTAGGAAGAAAAGAGGATGGAAAAGGATGACCCCTGAACCTGTGCAGAGTGTTCTGATGACTAACACCATGATCAAGACCTCCACCATCAGGCCCAAAGGAGCTGAGTGAAATTGGGCCAACAGTGAGAGAGCTGAAACAATTAAGGGCTTTTTCTAGGTGTAATTTAGGATGTATAGCCAAGCATGCAGTGTATAGTAAGGTCTGCATTCATGGAGGCTATACAAATACATGTGAGGAAAGTCATGGGAGAATTATGCAGTTAGGAACATGAAGGCCTAATCACTCACAGGAGGTATACACATAATGCAAAGCCACTGACATCAGGGAAACCACAATGTTTAAAGTTAATTCTTATGCCTGGAAAAAGCTGCTAAGAAAACAACTCCCAACCTTAGCTTTTAAAGAAACTGTGAGAAAAAACGGGGCTGTGTATGCAGTAGAAACACACAAATACTTTTTAAATTGGTGACCAGAGAAAAAAGAGCAAAAGTTCTATGGTTGCGCTTTTTGCTCATGAGGTAGAACTAGGTAAGACAAGATGGGCTTAAAGCGCTTCCTAAAAATGGAAATTGGTCTCCAAATTTTAACTGTTGATAACGATCATGTGATATGATCAAAAGGTCCATAAAAGCTTCTAAATGAACGGGTTGATATGTGATTGACACTTGGCACGCATATTTCCCAGAAAGTCCATTAAGGAACTGTTTATAGAGAAAACTAGAGATCATCTTGGAATGGGATCAAATTAACCCTCCTATCTCCCAAGTTCTGGTGCCCTTGATCAACCACACCCATCTTTAAACTCCGCCTTCGTTTTGATCTCAACTACCCATGCGTGAAGTTTTGTCTTGCACAGTTGTGGTGCAATCATGCTGACAAAAATATGTCCACAGACATATTGGGCCATTTGACACTGGTCATCAAGCTGGTTATAACCAGACAAGAATTTCTGTTTTGTCTTGCCGATGAATTAGATATTCTGAAAGCAAAGTTCATTACATTAATGCAGAAACACTGTAATTGCAACTCATTTACAGCACTGATCAGAACAGAACAACATAACCAGATCTATTAAAGGGACAGTTTCCACAGTAGAAGAAGCAAACAAAAAAATCTGATGGTTGGATGTCACATTAGTGTCACATTAATACATCAAGTGTATAAACAATGGACAAGAGCACAAATTGCAGTGATAGATGATTTTGTATGTAGTCATATTACTAGGATAATTCATATGACAGAGAGGGACAAGATTTCTGAGGTGAATTTTTTTTTTTAAGGCCACTGTTGTGCATGATAGAGTACCTGATTTGCAGGTGTCTTTTGTACGAAGGACGGGCCCATGCATATCTTCGCACCAACAGCTGTAATGTCTCTGACAGCACCTGGCCGAGCACCTCCTTGGCCAAGTCTGGTGGAAGGACCGCCCACAGGTCGCTACGGAGCCCACACAGGAAGTAGAACCACATCTGCACCGAGAAGGAACAGCGCTCGCCCTGTGGAAGAAAGTGGTGGAAGGAAGTGGAGGGGGTTTGCAGATGAAGATATATTGTGATATGGATATTGACAGTGGCGCAAAAACAGAGAAAGAGGTAAAAATAGAGGGAGAGAAAGAGAGAGCGAGGGAGAGAGAGAAAACATGAAAGAGAGAGACAGAGACAGAGGCAGGTCTGTCAACGCCGCGATGTCTCAGTGGTCACGCCACCTGCACTCTGCACCTGGGTTTCTTCCCCCCGCTGGGACTTTAGACTGCTTTAAAGTCCTGAACTGGAGAACACATCACAACAGACACACACCTGCACACACACTTACACGCTCGCACGTACAGAGGAGAGAAGGAGAGACGGGGAGAACGTCTCTGAGGAAAGTGAGCCAAGACAAGTGAGTGTGAGAGGAAAGAAAGACAGACAGAGTTGACAGAGAAAAGGAGACTAGTATCCTGGCATCCTGCAGTACTGTTGGAAAGGACATGGAAGAATTAATTCATTAAACCTGTCTCTTCTTCGAATTTCTCATGTTTAACCTCCAATAATAAACAGCTCCAGTATCTGTGTGTGTGTGTGTGGCAGAGATACTGACACATCCAAGACTCCGCAAACTTCCTGCTGTCTTCCACTCATCATGCCCCCGAGTCTCCTTTCATTTTCCTCCCACTTCACCTCATCCATCTAGTATTTTACTTCTCTCCTTCCTCTCCCTTCCTCTCCTCCCTGGAGCCAGTCATTTAGGGATCTGTGGTTGATGGGGAGCGTGACCGAGCTCTATGTCCGGGATTAGCCCGCCATCCTCCGCCTGTGGACTCAGCGGAGCGCACGCAGACACAGACGTTGGATCCGCACCAAGAGCAGCCATAGCTACATGTGTGGTTGGACTGTTTTATCCGTTTGTTCGAGTCAAGCTTTATTTAACTAGCCAGGTCAACTATGAACTGATTCCCATTAGAGATCACAGCGTGGCAACAGCGAAGAATCTGGGATGGGGAACTGTGGATGGAGCAAACGTGGAAACTCATAACGCCTGTTTTTTTTCTAAATGATCTGGCTCTGAAGGCTTAATCCTGACAAGAAAGGTAGCCAGGGTCACACTCTAAACTTTCTTTGATCGCTATGACTGACCTCATGTGCTGTTATTAAATATTTCTCTGCCAACGACTGTTCATGTGTCAAAATCAATGTAAAATAAAGAAGAGGGAGCAAAAGCCAAGCTGGAGAAGGGTCTCTTTGGAGGTGCACTGAGCTGTGAAAGAGCCAAGACACAGGCACACTGGGGATCCAGGAGATAAAAACCTTACACATATGCAACAGACATGGAAATATAGATGCATACATACACACAAAATGAAACGCACATCCGGAGATGCTGCTGCACACCCACACGTGCATTCATCTGCACAGATGCACACAGGCATGCTTGAACAAAAGCACACACCTGCGCACAGCAGGTCTGTCTGACACCAGTGACCCAGGGAAGGAGGGAGGAACAAAGAGAAAAAAAGGCAAAAGCAAAGTAAAGTAAGAAGGAGAGGGGAGGTTTAGATTGGTTTAAGGGCATAAAGGTAGGGGAGTTTCAGGGGCCCTATGCTGTTTCCAGACAGTCCCAGTGTAGACTGCAGACTTCAGACAGCTGAATCCCAGGAGCCCCCGGGGCAGCATGGAAGCCACAGATGTTCTCAGGGAGCTCAGAGTAGAAGGCTCGGGTAGAAGAGGGAGAGTGGGAGGTAAAGGTGTATTGTGGGAATGAAAAGAAGAAGCGAGAAAGCTCCAGAGTATAATTCCTAGAGTTCCTCAAAATCTACAGAAAAAGCCTGCTAAGGCACGTGGCATTTGAATTTCCACTTTTTACAGTGAAATACTGGCAATATTGGACATGTTTTATGTGTAACTGTCTTTGATTTGTGTCTAAATAAATACTAATAAAACTAATAACCCTCAAATTGATTAAAAAAATATGTATTTTATCGTTTAAGTGTTTAGCATGGCGTGGCTAATTGGTTTTCCAAGGTGTCTTTGGGGAAAAAGAGAAAGAAGAGAAATTCAACCACGTATATTTCAGTGAGAATGTGAGGACACCTTACCTCGTAGAAAGGTTTGGGGTCAGCCCAGTGGTGACTCTCGGCATCCTGAAGAATGCAGGTGGAACAAACCTGGATACAGTAGCTGGTCAGCTGGTCTCTCAAGGCCTCCACTGTCTCGTGGCACTTCTGGATAGGCAGCAGGGTAAGAGGTCTGGGCACAGAGGAAGGAAACAAACAGTTTAAAGGTAATAACAGAAAACACACATGGTTCTAGAAGAAAAAAGCAAGGGAACACGGGGACGAAGTGACCAAGAGGGCACAATCCTGTAACGTAGACGCATATTTGACCACTGTACTTTCAGGGAGCTATCAAACAAACATGAGCTGAAATGATTAGATGAAAGAACTGATGATTTATTCCGAAAGTTCAGCGTGACATTTCATATCCTTTAAAATCTGCCTGCCTTGATACTTTCCAGAGAGAGGCAAGAGTTTAACAGGGGTGCATGAGGCTTTAAGCCAGGGGGACTGGATGGCGTAGAGGGAGGAAAGTGCTTTATGACCGGAGGGGGCACAGTGCAAGTGCAGGTGGTGGGGTGCACAGGGCCAGAGGTGGGACAACGGGAGCTCTGAGGGCACCAGCACTGCCTTTAGAGGGGATCTGTGGAGAGCAGAGGTTAAGGGGTTATTATGGGGCATAAAAACTCACCAGATGTAGACACAATATGGGTGTCATTACCTCCTGTCAATCATTTCTGCTCATTTTCTTTTCTTTTTTTTTTTTTAACTCTCTGGTCCTCTGCTCTTAATCTCAAATGTACAATTTAAATCAAATTTAACGTGTTTTAAAGTAGTTTTCTGACTGTATGCAGGCAGGTCTATCCTGCCTTATCTTTACTTAATAAACATCTACATTATTTATAATTAGGACGGGACTCAAAAATCCTGACAGTAAACACAAGGCAGCTGGAGTGAGCTGTGATCCACTGATTCAGCCTGCGGTGCAATTATTTGTAGTGCAATTCATTTGATCTTTTATCCGTTGAGCAGCTGCCTGATTAGGCTATTGTTGATAAATTTAAAAGTGGTTTTGAAAAGACTGAGGGATGTTGAAGACGAGGATCAACGTCGAAAACAAGGCAAGGCCTGGGTGGTGGGGTACGGGAATGTGGCAGCTGCGAGCGGGTTCGGGTTTCGACATCTGTAATGGGTGCTGCCGTCTTCTCAGTAACATTAAAAAGTTGGCCGCTGCTGAAGTTTTGTTGCCTGCCTGATCATTTTCACAAAGCCTGATGCCATCTGTGGGATTTTACACCGTTGTTGAATTGTTATTTTAACGGTCACAGTATACGTATGGTTGCTGGGATTATAGAACAAAGTACTGCAATGTATACAGTACTCAGTGCAGCCAAGATGAAATCAATAAGAAACAAGCATTTCTGTCTTTCATCCAATAGATGCTGGAATGAGAGGATTGACAGATTGATGGATTTACACACTAAGATATAGTGAAACACACGGACATACATGCTAAAGCAGCCAATAAACTACAACACACACTCTCTCCTTACACTTTAGCTGCAGTAGCATTTGAATCTTTCAGCCTGCCACGGTAGTGCTCCAGTCGCTGGAGCACGTATATGCAAGTGGCCAGCAGAGCGGGCAGGTTCTTCAGGGGTGCAGAGGTTGGTACCTCCAGGGCCCTCTCCTGCAACCTGTCCAGCACAGCAAACGCTGCCCTGCCACATGCCTCCACAAAGCTCGATCGCACCTCCAGTAGAGAGCTTTCCCTGCAGGCTGCTGCCAAGGGAAGTAAAGCATCCAGCTCCATCACGATTGCTCCGCAGAACTGAGGGGGAGAGGGAAGGCAAAGAAGAGACAAGATGATCTCAATAACAGAGGGAAAATCTGTCAGTGAGAGAAAAAACAGGAAAAAAAAAAAACATCAGAAAGAGACCTCATTAGATATAAATAATGGAACGTTTGCGAGGAGTCATCAGAATGACAACGATTCAGCGTTACACATGCATTTTTTTTGTACAAGCTGAAGAGCAAACATCAGTGCAAATGTAGAATACAGATGTCTAAAGACATGCCCTCCGCATAAACTCTGCTGCTGAACATGCATAATTGGTATCAGGTCAAATAAAACCTTCACTTCTGGAGATACATCGGCACTCGTCTGATCTTATAACTGCATGCATCATGTTAACCACATTCAAGCAAAAGTGTTACAGTACATACAGTAACGGAGAGGTGGGGGAGTCAGGCATGCTGAGAGGAAAGAAAAAGAGGAGGTCAGGCAAAGGTGAGAGTGAGTGAGAGGGAGGGAGAGAGAGCTGTTTCAGCAATGTAAAAAGACCTACAGCTTATTCTATGAACTGCCGGAGTAACAAGCAAGACTTATCTCATTTATCCACATTTGTCCTGGAGAAAGGCCTATAGGGACAGGGCTGCCTACACCTTCCCTTCTCCAGGGGCTGGGAGACTGGCTGATCAAGGGCTTTAGAAAGTAGTTGAGCGTGTGGGCTTGCGCTGACACAGATAAGCAGTATTGGTAACTACTGGTATTCATTTGAATTTGAAAAAAAAAAAAAAAAAATGTTTTTAATTAAAGGTCCTATTTTAAGAGGGTTTTTGGTTCTCATTCTCAGCTTCATGCCTGTAACACCACCACCATCCTCTCCACCTCCCAATATGAACGTCAAGTCTTCAAAAACATAATGTGGACTTTGAAAAACATAATGTGGACTTGATATGACATGTTTTGCTGGAAAGTCATAATGGTACGTAATGTGTGACATGTACAAATGTGAACGTTTCAGTGGTTTACAGAAACATAGCATCTGTAGCAGCTGTAGTTATAACTGGGGATGTGGATCCGTGTCTGAGTGTTAGGATGGTGCGGGGCAGGGAGCCAACTCGGGCACAAAATAAACAGCCTGCATTTACAGCAGTGTAACGGTTAAGCCACTTAAGCCACTATTGCTACAGATACCAAGATGCACGCACGCGCACCTTGACACTGCCGCATGTCCTACCTCATGTGCTTCCTATTTACATCACAGTGAGACGGTGGAACATGATCAGGCAAGGAGCCGCATATGTGCGAGCCCACTTCCAAATTTATACACCTATAGATGTGAGTTATGAGTCAGCAGATTCTCAAAAAAGCCTTAAAACAAAGCATATTTTCCATGTTTCCTGGAGCTACCAGGCCTGGGGGAAAAGATCTCCATAACTCAGAAAACTCTATGCCAGTTTAATCAATCAATCATGGCGTGTTCTGTATAGAGTCACACACTCTATTACTTGACTTACTGTAGGGGGCGGACTGGGAAGTTCGACATTCTGTCAGATTGGAGGCCCCAGCTTGTGTACACAATTGACAATCTCGCAATCTCTTTACACAATTTTCTCCTTAAAAGCTTTGAGAGGGGTTAAAAGGCCTGTGAATGGTGGCCGTTTAGACAATTAAGTCAATATCTGACTGCATGTAGTCATTAGGAGCTTAGCTTTGAGAGAGAAAGCAGAGGCAGACACAACATTCAGCATTACCAGGGTGATGGAAAGGCTCAGGAGAAGCATCTCATACTCATACGGTATTGGCACGAACGAACACGCGCGCGCACACACACACACACACACACACACACACACACACACACACACACACACACACACACACTAAATCAGTCATCGACACACACACACACGAAAAAGAGTCAGACACCGCACCTCCACACCGGAGTCAGACAGAAACCTTAACTAGCCAGGATCAAAGCCAGGAATCCCACCACGGCGATTGCAGCACGGTGAAAGAGATAGTATAAAGTTTTTAAGTGCTTGGGAGTCCTGTTTGTGTGTGCAGAATTTGGAGTAGACAGACGAGTGTGGGGCTGAACACACAGGTGAGGGCTTCAGTGAGGTCTGAATACAGAAAGAGGCACTTCTGTTGCTATAATAGAGAGCTAGCACTTAGGTTAGAAGGGCCCAGCCAAACAACGAAAGCTCAATCCCAGGTTCTGACAGGAGGGCGAGTTTCCAGCTGTTGAAGGCAGGGTATTTGGCATTCAGCGCGCAAGTGACTGCCAATAAAATTTTTTTTAAAAAGTACACTATCTAAAGTACTCTGATGGATGAACAGTATCATCTCAGCCTGCATATGTATGGTAATACAGACAGCGAGGTTGGTTCAGATGAAGGAAAAAAAAAAGAGGTGAGGATTGAGGTATGAACATATGAATATAAATGTGTGAAATATTGATCCATCATAATGCCTTTGAACCGGCCATATTTCATGCTTACGTCTTGTATAGTAATTTGTTCCCTGCTCAAACACTAGGGCATGTGTCAAAAAAGGACAGGAGGGGAAAAATATATATTTAATATCTAACGGTCTCGTCTTGGATGTCTGTCTGGCGCGGTGGTTTTGAATGCAAATGCATGCATGTATAACCTTTGGGTTGAAAGGCTCTCATCTTTGAAGCGTTGACCTACACATAAATATGTTGTACAGGTCCTGAGCACAGACAAATTCTGACTCTCGTTAGCAATGAGAGCCACAAATACTGTCAGTGTAAAAGGGCTAGAGGAAGGGGGTAGGGGAGAGGGAGGAGGAGGAGGTGGAGGAGAGAAGAGAAGAGAGGCAAGGCAGTAATGATAAGAGACTGTACAGTGTGCCGAGTCGAGGAGAGTGGTGGGTAGCAGAGGAGTTAGACGGAGATGGGGAAATGTGAGTCGGAGAAAGTTTCAGGGAGTTTCAGGAGGAAAAGTTGTTCGGCAATGGTGAAATAGGTTTAGAAAATGAAGAGGAGAGACAGAAAAAAAAAAAAGGCATAGTGAGATTTTAGAGTGGAATTCCAGTATTTTCAAAACCAAGCCCTATTTTTATACGTATTGGTGTGCAAATGATTCAAACTTACCAAAAGTTTTGGAATAATTCGTGAGGAATACCTCGGTGGGAAGCCAGGACAAGGCCACGACGGCTGCAACATAATCCTGTGGGGCGACTGCAACCATCAAGTTTACATCCACTCTTAATCTTAAACATGTCGTGGTTTGGTTTTTGGTTTAGCTATTAACTGTTTTATTGTATAGTTGCATCCTTTTGTGTCTTCTTGTGACTCTCCACTTCCTGTCTTTGTCTCTTTCCCGCTCTTTAACTGTGTACACCTGTGCTTTGCTTGTCAATCATTCCAGTGTATATTAAGCCTGTTTTTCTCCTCTTTGTCAGTTCGTCTGTCTCCCCACATCAGTCCTGCACCTCTGCCTTCTTTTCTTCACCCCTCCTGTATTGTTCCTGGTGTCTCTTTGCGCACCTCTTGTACACTGCCCTTGTGCTTTTTTGCAATACTGCCCTTCATCCCCAGGCTTCATCCTGGTTTGCACTTCATTTAGTCTTTTGGATTTTCCCAGTCTGTTCTGTCAGTGGTGTTGCCCACCCTTTTCATTGATTGGATTTAGATTTTTGGACTACAGCTCATGTAAATAAAGCTTGGTTTGTGTTCCATAACCTGACTGTTGTGTCTGCATTCGGTACCTCATCTTTTTGCAAGCCCGGACAAAATTTAGAAGTTCCTGAAATTTCATAATATTTTTCTTATTTTTAATAGTTGTATTGCAAGACTCATATTTTGGCGTGATTCTGTTTGAATCAAAAGTCTCGCTCAAGGAGAGGTCTCGCCTCAACCATTTGTGACAAGAAGGTTGTAGCAGGGAGACGACAGTGGAAACATGAGTAAGAGTCAGAGTCTGCAAAGCAAAAATTTATTTTCATGGCTGAATTTTTAACCAATATTGACAGTTGGCTTTGAGATAAGGCATCAACTGTAACACTACGCCTTGCAAGATTTACTAGCGAGGCTCATGTTTCTGGTTACAGAAAGGAACTTTCTCTTGAGCAAAAAAGGTCTATCTCTGTGGGAATCATTCAGTAATTTTGTCATAGACTTGGAAGAACAATCTCAGCTTCCCAATGGAAAAAGATTTGAGTGGACATAACTCTGACACCCCGCAGGATTACGTTGCCGACTGAGGTGATCGACTGGACCGATTCCAAAACTTTTGGTGAGTATGGTATGAGTATTGGTATGAACCATGAACACAACAAAATAAAATGAGGGTCCAGGTTTAAAAATACCAGAATCCCCCTTAAAGGCAAGTAACTAAACCTTTGTAAGGTTTGTCTCTAAGCCTTGTCTCACATCAGACACTGGTCTTCCTTCTGAGAAAAGTCAATCTCCAGTGCCTACTTCACCTCCCTGCCATTTCCCAGGCCCTCTCGTCTCACCCCTTCTTTCGCACTATCTCTTCTTTATCCTGCTCTCTACCCTAGCCTCTTTGCCTTTGTGATATGTCCCTCTATCATCTGTTTACTTTCCCCTATTCAACACCTTTCTCTACACACCATCTAGCCCACATAATATCACCTATACTGGTTCTTGGTTTCCCTGTGTCTCTCTTTTGTCCCCGGAGTCCTCCCCTCAAGTAATACTGATGACTCTTCCCAAGGCCCTTTCTGATCCAGGGTGTCAACTGTGTCAGGCCCAAATCATTTGGGCTCTCTATTATAGAAGGTGCTTTCCACTAGGGCTACAAAAACCATTAATCTCTCTGGGTGTGAGTGATGTGTGTAGACCAGCATTGTTCAGCCGGGTAGTAATAAAAGAGGATGAACAGGACGGGGACAGGGGTGTGTATGGGAAAAACATGCTCACGCACAGGGTGTGGAGTGGCAGTTTGGAGTCTTATACAAAGGTCAACTGTACACACAAATAATGTATTAGACCTGCATGTGTGTGAGAGAGAGTCTGTGTGAACAAAAGGGTGCAAAAGCTGTAAGGACACAGCTTTTACAGATCCTGTACTGTATAAGGTGAAAAAATTCTGTGTAGGGAAAACAAAAAGGCTTGTAAGACCAACAAACACTGAATGGAAATTTTGGGGAGAGGCAAATGGGGGATTGGTGCAAATCTGATGCAATATTCAGAATTTAATTTCAGTCCTTTCATGCTCCTTTTTTAAAAATTTCATTTGGAAGTTTTAATCTTAAGGAGAAACTGGGCGTGGGGGGGCAACAGGGTAAACAATAGAAGACATTTTTACTTGACTTTTGCTTATTAACATCAATCGTCCTTGCACTGTAGCAGAGTAATTCTTTCAGGAATAAAACCTTTCTGATTAAATATTGTGAGCATGTCTGTGCCACAAATCAGAAATCAAAATAAACCTTTTTCTCCAACACATAACACATTACTCTGAATATGTGGGGGAAGCTATAATTTTACTAAGACCTATGTGGGGCCGATTGAAGTGATGAACAAACCTTTATCCTTGCTATCAGAGTTTTCACAGGATTTTGTGACATATTATATTTCTGAAAACACAGATGATATACATTTGATGATACACTCCAAAAATGATCTAACAGCTCCAGTAAGACACTTCCCTGTCACTTTCACGTTTCATCATTTATAAATGCTCTCCAGGCTACAGACTTTGTGTGCTTCCAGCTGTGCTGGTGGCCATTTACAGCGTGGTGTGTATTTCTTTAGTAAAGCATCTATGCGCATTCTCTACTTTCTGTGGGCACTATGAAATGAACTGCTTAAAGCACAATTCTATTTCAATAGCTGCAGAAATTCAAAAGGTAATTCACTGATAACAAGGTGAGAGGAAATTAGAGTTTGAGGCATGAAATGTAATGCTGGAAAATAATGTGGAGGAGGCATCTTAATTAAGTAAAACTCCACTCCATAGGAAGGAATGTGTATGATATAGTACTCTAATTAACCATTTAACCAGATCAATCAAAGTAACTTCTTCCTCTAATTGAAGGTCGAAATCATATCAATGTGCATGTGAAAACAACTTTAGTCAACTGACTAAAACTTTGTATCACAGAATTGAAAAATGTAAATATTACACAAAATCAGCATGAAAAGGATGACAAGGCAATGCACTTTCCTGAAAGCAAAAATAAAATAACCCTGTGATTCAAAGAAACTGTTGGCTTTTTAGAGAGTGCTACCAGTTTAATTAGCCCAATCATATTTTTCTTACCGAATAAATTACAGGCATTTGACATTCAACAGTTTGATTTAAAATCTGCATTTTAAAGGTTTTTCAGCACAGTTCACGTGTAGTTTAACTCAGCCTCCTTAGGAAAAACCTGTCATAAAACCTAGATGCGGTAGTATACTCCAATAATGAGCCCTCCACCTTTGTGCCCTTCAGAGACAAAACAAAAGGAGAGGACAGACATGTTTTGCTTCTAAAGCCCTCAGACAGACAGTGTTGAGCCACTGGCTCATTTCTGTCTCACTAACTTAAAGGTGCAATATGTGAGAATTGATCTCCTGTTAAGTTCACAACAAATGGGGGGAGCATATCATCACAAAAAATGCTAAATGTAGTTGGCTCGGTTAGCCTTGAAGCTTGCAGTCCATACTCTGGGCTGGAAGTGTTGCTGTTTACACTGCTAGCATGGGAGCTTTGGGCCTGGATGGACTAACAGGGCTAGCTGGTTCGCATGCTAACTTCAGTAGATATCGCTGCAACACATATGAAGACTTTATGATGTCAAATCCATTATTTCTTTTACATTCTGTAGATGATTTTGGTCAATGTTTAATATTTATAAAATTCTCACATGCTGCAGCTTTAATCATGGTTTATTTTGTAGTAAATGACATACATAAAAGAGAGAAGATAACTGCGCTCTAAACACTGAAAAGTGTTTATGCATGCCCTGAAACTTTTGTTCATACTTTTGGTTGTTAGCCGGTAAATCACTACAATTTCATTGTTAGAAGTTCAACCTCAATCAACCAATATTTTCAAAACTAACTGTCAAATGTACCCTACCCTAAACCTGGAAGTACCTTGGCAATCATTTTTGGAGTGTCTCTCTCTGAGTAGGTGTAGAAGGAGTCTTCTCTGAGTTGTGTGTTGCTGGCGTCTCCAGTAGTGCTGGCCATGGTAACGGAGGTGTGTCCTGACGAATGTAAGGCCTCTTCCTGATACAAGCTCTTGGCACAAGCATCATCCAGCACCACTTTCACACAGTGGGCCATGTGAGGAACCAGTCCCCTAAAAGCTGACCTCCAGTCAAACTCCAAAACCTTCGCCTGCGAAATAAGGGACATGAGCCGACATTCAATTAGTGTCTGAACGCTGAAGGGAATCTCTCATCTTCTATATGTCGCAGCTGAAAAGGAAAACTGTCTTGCCTCTTTGTAATTACAGAAAAAAGATTATAAGCCTGAATGACACTGAATAGCTGTAATAGAACAGAAACTTCCGCGCAGAGTGTCACAAAGGAGGACATAAAAAAGTCTCACCTCTGGTGTGTGGAGAGATGCCTCTGCTGGGGATTTCTTGCCATCTGTCATCGTTTGTGAATCCTCTTTGCTTTTTTTCAAGATACCTGTATGACCAATACATTGTTTCAATTCAAATATCATACAATACATCCTGAAGGACATTAAAGCTGGTCAAGCTCTCAGTGAAACAGATATCCTGATTCATAAATGAAAAGCTATGTAGTGGGAACTTCTTTCATGTGTATGCATTATTTAGCATGGATATTTCCATATCACTGATAACATACTGTATCATATTATGTGATAAAAGCCAGAGTGAACGTCAAGTGCGGTGACTTGAGAGCAACTATAACTTAAAGCCAGATATGGGTCACACTGCTCTCATCTTCCCCCAGCAGCCACGGTGGCCAGAGTATAACAGTCCATGCCTCAGAGGGAGCAGAAACAGGCTGAAAATGCTAATAGCGATAGCTTCATGAGTCTAACTTTGGGGCTTACATTTGATTTGAACCCAGATAGCATCAAACATATATGGGGCAATTCCACGAGGGGGGATTGCGTAGATGTGTTGAGGGAGATGGGGGAGTGTGGTGGGGGTGGCGTGAAGACAAGCGTACAGGATGCTGGGCTGGGTTGCAATTAAAAAGCGTGAACATCAAGGCCACATTTTCCTAATCAGAAGGCGAAGAGTGAGACCCCAGGCGAGGCAATTTAGCCGAACAAGACCACATGGAATGGAAGAAGGAGGAAGCAGCAAGCGCATCACTTTTTGACCTTTAAGCCCATCTGATGAATTTCTGGTAATTAAGCCGTTTGATTGCCTGGAATTAATGATTTGGATAACTGCCCTTTAAAGGCTGTTTACCTCTCTGTAAATTGAGCCTTTCTGCAAGTCTTGTTTTTGTAAATGTAACCTTTATGGAAATTACTCCATGCACCAAAAGCTTTCATTTAACATCTTTGCAGCTGCAGTTCAAAGGGGAGAGAGGAAAATGATACTAAAGGCCCATATAACACCCAAGATAATTCCTGACTAAAATAACATTTCTTCAGACACAACTTAGACTTAGCCGCCAGAACGTGTAACAATGCGTGCACGAGTGTGTTTGTGGGGGTGTAACTGGACTGTTTATGCCTGGAGGAGTGGCGCACATGCAGGGCTGTAACTAGGGTTTTAAAAATACTGAGGCTGTGTGTCCCTCCAATGTAACCCCACAGCACTCAGAAAAAGAATGTATTTTTCTAATCATTTGGATATCTCACAGTACTGTTTTAATAATTTTCAGTAAATTCTCCTTACTTGATTGTGTTGCCTCTGAACCTTCTCGACATTGTCTTGTGGGGAAAATACTGACTATATTTTAATATTTTCTGGCCAAAAAATGCTGAATTTTATTCGATCTGAAGAACCCTGAATATACCTTTACAGTATCTGCTATGTGTTCCATTCAAATGTGCAAGATGTAAAATGTACCTCAGGTTAATAAAACTTCCCAACTTGCTAGAAAAAAAAACACTAAGACCCGGTGATCTCAGGCATTGCTACATGTGTAAAATTTTGGGGTGATGGTATGGTACCTTTTATAGAGGGAGTCTCTCCTGTGCAATCAACAAAGGTCATATTCGTGACCAGCTCCCTTACAGTCCTCTCAAAGCCCAGCAGGGTGCAGGCCAGCTGGGTTAACGCCCGCAGCTGGTGGGAGGTCAAACTGAAGCTCCTGTTCTTCATGGGAAGCTCCATTGGCGCTGTTTAAGGGGAAAAAAAAGAATGTATATGAGGAAAGAGGAGAAATGAACAGTGCACTGTATATTCTTGTGAAAGTTCAGTAAAGGAATAAACAATTTCATGAAAACAACTGATCCTCACAACCTACATGCACTCATCAGAAGACACCCCACCCCCCCAAGTTTTGCCTTGCACGGCACCTCTTATAAATATCGACCCATTCATGTTTTCCCAATACACAGCATAAACAAAGAGACAGTGGAAAAATATGCAAAACTTTGCTCGCCGAGAAGTCACACATGCACATCCTTCTCTCCCAACAGAAAACTTTTCTCCCCCTAACCCGCCGATGACCCCCTCGGCAAATATGGATTTCCCATTTTGGAGGCTGCCAAAGCCATCACCCGGGGGATGTTCCGCATTAAGCTGGAGAATGGGCGGCTGGGAGATGCGTTGCCATACTCCCAGACACATGCACAAATACTTTTGTGTGTCCGCTTAAATGAGCTCCTCCATTGCAGAGGCATTTGGGAGTGGATGAGCTCAGTATTAGCCTTGACTCTGAAAGCATGGAGATGATTGAGGGAAGAAAGAAGAGGGGGGACCTTTTCCAATAATTGTAATATTATTGCTGCTGGATCCTAATGTAATTTTGCTATATTGTTTAACAAAATCTGACAATATGACAACACACTGTCCCCAAGGAAGCCCGGTTTAATCATGCATGAGGCCTGACTCTCTCTGTGTGTAGGCATGTGTGCGTGTTTACGTGAGTGTTTATGAGTCGATGAGCTGTTGCGTCTCTGTGTCTGTCAGCTGTGCACGTGTGTGTTTATGTGCATGTAATGCGGGCCATTTTGAATAACGTGATTTGTCGGAGACACTTTCACACACATTTGCACATGTCAGTCTTGCAGGATAATTGCCACGCTGGACCCACACTCTGTGGTCACCACGGAATATATTCTGACCTCAAGTTTGTTTGTGTTTACAAGTCCAAGTGTATACATGAATTTATGTGCAAGTGTGCGCATGAGTGTATGAAATCACATGTGAATAGCTGTGTAATTATGTGGTGTGTGTTTGACTTGAGCGTGCATGCATTTGTGTGTATGTATAATTAAGCCGCATGGGTCCGCAGCTCGGCAGCTCCTCTGTAATGGGGTCCAGTGGGAGTCTGTGCGAGAGAGACTACCTCGCACTGCATGTGTACATGCGTGACCTGGCTGACACCCACGTGCCAGCCTCGTACTCCATCTCGCACTTTCACGCACGCACCAACAATCATGTCTATTTCTGAAGTCACCAGCAAATCAACAGAGCTTTCCGTGCCTCGTCGCAGGGGCAAACTAAAGCTGTCATCAACTCAAGAGTAAACAATCTAAACCCGATGAGACATGGGCACATTAGAGAAAGAGTCGCCGGATTCTCTAAAAAGCTTTCACAAAAAAAATAAATAAATAAATAAAATACCCAACCCCCAATCCCTCAACTGTTGGGCATTCATCTGAGCATAGCACCCATTAACCACCACCTCATCTAGAGCATCACCTTTTCCCGAGCATCATCGCCATCCCTCTAATTCCTAAACATTCATTCCCTCAACGTGTGACCCCATAACTGTTTCACTCACTCACTAAGTCACACTCTAAGTAGTCGCACATGACCTTGATGTTTAGCAATGCTCTGCCTCTCATCGAGCTCTGCCGCCCAGGCTATATAGGTATTTATAGTCGTCTCCCTAGCCAAATGGCCCTATAGCCATAGCAGTCTAGTACACAGCCATCTAAACCTCATTATACCTTTGTCACAACAGTGAGGCCAAATGGAGGCTCTCATAGCCGGTTGATGGAGAGGCTGTGCTTAAAAGCACCCAGGTGTGTCATATAGCATAGTGCATAGCATGTCTCATACAGAGTAGAATGTGGAAGGGCACTAACAGGCGGAAGAGTTCAACCAAAGGTCAATGTACTGGGAATCAATAAGGGAGGACTTATGCTGAAAGCAGGCGCTGAAAGGAGTGCGAAAATGATATGTTTATATAAGAGCTCGTCCGTATGACATTACAGTGCGGAGGATGTTCTTATAAACAAAAAGAAAATCAATGGTGAGCCACATTAGCGTGATAACCATAAACACAGTATGCATCTTACCGGAGGCCCTCAAAGCAAACAAGCGTATGTCAAGCAATATGTCATCCGACGAATGTGTGAAACAGAAAACAGTGTGTGTGGAGGAGGGGCTTCATGTTTTATATGGAGCAGGACTTTACAAAATAAAATAATAAAATGTCTGAAAATACCAAAACTCTGCAAGTCTACAGTGGCCAGTCTCAGTTTGTAGCTTTTAACAATGACAACAATGTAACACAAAAAGGAAGAAAAAAACAAACAGAGCAGGTATTTTTGGCGAGCCATCAGTCTTCTCGCCTGTCTCTCCTGTGGGTTCCACCATCAGCTCCACAGCACACACCTATCTCTCTCTCTATCTCTCTCTCTCTCTCTCTCTCTCTCTCTCTCCCTCTCTCTCTCACACACACACACACACACACACAGACGCACACACAGTGCTCGTGAGTGGCAGGGAACAGAGAAAGAGGATAGAGAGGAGGAGATCTAGGGGAAGGGAAAGGGGTGGTGGTTCGGGATGAAAACATGGGGAAGAGGGGGAGGGAAAGAGAGGGAGGGGCGGGATAAGGGAATTCCCTTAGCAGTTGTTATTGATTCCGGTGTTTACGGGCGAATAGTTTAGTGCCGTTTACAAAACAGAACAGATGCAGCCAGTGAGCAAAAAGGTAAACAATTGCTGTGTGGCGGGCTGCCAAATCCCCAGTCTGATGTATTAAACTCACGGTGAAGAGCATTTCCCCTTTGGCTGCACTTATTGCCACTTCATTTCCTCTTTGCTCACATACACACTCGCTCCTTTTCGCCATCTCTCTACTCCTCTGTGTCTCTCTTTCTCTCTCGTTCTCTCGTTTATCTGAGGGAGAAGAAAAAGAAAAAAAAACTGAGAAGGGCATAGGGCGCTTTTCGCCGTCTGGCTATTTTCTGTCCTTCTCTGACCCAGGAGGCCCAGTTCTTCCAAACAGAGCCATTAGTAGGGGGAATTGCATGTGTCTGACATGGCCGAAAACCAATTATTAGACACTTTCTACCAAATGATGCCCAAGTCTTTGGGGAATGGGCAATCATGCAATAATTTAGCCACTGATTTAATTTCTCTCCAGCACAGCATCTCTCCCTCTCTCATCCTCTGTCCCTCATTTTCCTCTCGTTCTCTCATTCTGCCTCTCTGTAGTGTAAATCAGACCGTCAGAGGGGTGGTCTGCCTCTCCTTAACCACACTACCCACGCCTGGTCTCCAGTCTCTTATCATGTAATCACAATATGTGAAGATGAGCTTTTATGTGGTTGTGCAAATGTGTGTGTTGTGCGACACCCTCTCCAGGTGATGCGAGCGTTTGGTGTCATTTGATCCAGAGAGGCAGGCATGTGTTAAACAACCCTCGATACATATTGCATATGTAATATGTATCATAACAAAAGCTCAAAGTTCAAAGTGATTTGCAGCTACTTTGGCAAAGATGCATTTTGGACAAGTTGTAGCTCAGCTCTTCTATGTTTAAGCCTGAACAGAGATAGAATGGGTCAGCTTTCTAATGTCAGGACATGAATCTTTTATCTTCAATTTCTCACTTCATAAAAGACTGGTGCTGTAACTGATGTGACCTGATTGCTAAAATGGATATCCAAGTCTAGAATAACACCCACATGTCTAGCCTGGATCCATGGCTCCAGGAGCAGAGAATCAAGGCAGGCATACTAACTTTCAACTATTCTGTGTACTGCAAACAATTACCTCTGTTTTGTCTTCATTGAGCTGAATTTTAACATTGCACTCCTGTAACACTGTCATGCTAACAATTAAATCAAAATCAAAGCAGCAGAACAGGTGCTTATTCTTCTTCCTTGGGAAGAAGTGGCATCTAAATTACCCATAATGCATGTGTTGTAGGTGTTTGTTAATATTGGCTAGGCTGCAAGCCTAATGTAAAAGTGAGGATTAAACAGGATAACACATGAGTTAGCTGTAGCTGCTGAGATAATAGTGTTGGTGTGGCAGGGTGCGTGGCAGGGAAGTGGATGCATGAGCTGGACCACGAGTGGAGGGTGTAAATATTGTCGTCAAATAAATTTGGGATCTTGGGGCTTCTAAACAGAAGCACAGAGATACTGAATCAAATGGGACCAGGTATTGACCTTGTGGCACTTCACATAGCACAGTGGCCTGGTTGAACAGAAAAGATTTGGCAAAATATTCCTTGTCTCACAAATATATCACAATGACCTTAAAATAGTTCACAAAAATTGACCATCCAAATTCAACAATTCACACACACACACACACACACACACACACACACACACACACACACACACACACACACACACACACACACACACACACACACACACACAACATCCTTTAAAATGATTAACAGTAAAACAGGGAGGCAGGAGCAGCAGCAGGAAAATCTAAGCGACAAGTAAAAAATGGGCATGACTCAACACAACTCTCTGCCCAGGGACTCAAATCACAATGGGCCACTGCTTCCCAACTGTGCATGTGTGCGGGTGTGTATTTGTGCACAGTTTCATTCTTAAAATCGGTCTTTGCTCCTGGGGTCTAAAAGTGCGTTTGATGAGCACATCTGTGGGTTTCTTCTTGTGCCTGTGTTTTCAGTGTATCCATGTGTGTTCATAGGGTGTCAAGCAGGGTCATGCGAGGGCCTTGGGGTACATCTGCGCATGTACGTGTGTATATGTGGTGAGGCTGTGAGTCACTGTGGACCACCCGCTAGGCCCGGTGACAGCTGGGGTCCTCTTCGTCAGTTGCGGCCCACTGCTCGCTCAGACAGCGTTATTATGGGAGGCCTCCCGCTGTGATTCACTCTGACACATGCACGCACACATACACGCATACATACACGCACACAAACCACACAATGCTTGGTCTCCTGTGGCCCTTTCCCTGGGTGCTGTCCAACCAGGCCCCAGCAGGGGTCACCTGCCCTTCACAGAAGGGGAAGGAAGCAATATTTGATATCTCAATTAAGTTGCCTTACAGTACATAGAAGGCCATGCAGTGGTGATGGTAGTGTTTTTAGAGGTGACAAAGAAGCAGGGCAACTCTCCTATGCCTCATGTTTGTTTATCTGTCCCCCTGTGTGTCTGTCTTTGTGGTAAATATTGATGACAGTGATACAGGGGTTAAGATTTCACTGGCTTCCTTAGCATACTTGAACCGAGCACCGTGGTTGAAGAACACAGAGGAATGTATTGTCTTGATGGGAGCATTTCATTAAAACCCACTTGTTTAGTGCCCTTGTTCACATTATTGTTTTCAAGCCCTCGGCGAATCACACTGACTCTTCATCACGGAGTGCTGGCGGCTCTCAATAAGCCAGCCATTTTTTGTCTGCGCTTTCTCAATAGAAGGTGCCAGGAAAATGTTCATATCCTTGAGCTTTTCAAGAGTGACACACAAAAGCCATTGTGACCACTCGGAGGAAATGGGGGAGGAAAATAAATGGCAAGCATAATACACATTCTCAAGGGCCATGAAACATATTCTTCTCTGTGATTTCACCGGAGCCGTGATTTAGAGAAAATGAACACTGACACATCGCCACAACCAGAGAGTAAGGACCCAGCTCTTCTTATTGAGATTAGTAAACAACCAATCGCTTGTTCTTCCCTTAAGCAAGGCCTTCTCGTCGAGGACAGGACAGGAGGAGAGCATCATCCAAAAACTCCAAGCATCACACAAACACACATGCCCGCGTGTACACAGACACACTCACAAACCCCCATACCTAGCCCATAATTACACGGCAGCATGCGGGTGCACATCCCTGGCTGACAGTGTGTATAAACTCAGGCGGAGATACGATCTACTGAAGAGCTGCTCTTAATAAATATTAACAAACGTCATTCCCAAGTAGCCTCAATCCCCATAAGCACCTCCAGTGCCGGTCGGAGCCACAGCCTAGCTATCTCGTGTCGCTACAGAACCTCTCTCCCCACTGAATAGGCTGCTGTGCTTTCTCTGAGAAAGAGTTCAAAGAGCCTGAAAGGGCGACGGGGGGCGGGGAGCGGTGAGGGTGAATGTGCTTGCTATACATGTTCTAACTCAATTCTTTTTTATCTATAGGGAGCTGCCAGCATCGTCATATGGGGAAATTAGTGGAAGCGGAATTCAAATCAGCGCTATCAGAATGGGGTTGCAGAGTGTTTGAACAGAATTTCACAACCTCGGCTTCACCCCTGTGGTCGATTGTTAGGGAATAAATTGTATGTGTGTACGCCGAGATGTTGGAACGGAAGCTTTTGATGTCCTACAAAAACACGGATCTCCTATGCATACATATAAAAATTACTGATGCAATATGGAAATTTAATGATGCATTTTTAAAGAGGAGGTATTAAATGACTTGTGATCACATGATTTTCTAAGTCAGGCGGCAATTAGTGTGCAAACTAACGCACTAGCATCGACTGAGAAACAGTCGGGCAGACGTGCTCATGCTCAGTGCAAGGTGAAAACAATCATCTCAGTGCTGGTGTTTCTATACATCTGTCCCTTGCGGCTCACAGCATGAAATCTCTCCAATGTTATGCAAAAGTTGTAGGCACATTGTGGTCACAAAAACTTGATTATCAAGAGCAAATACTTAACTTTACTGGCAAGAGAGATCCTTACTGAGAAATTTGCTCAAATGCAGCTTTGATTGTGATCAAGTCATGAAGTTACAAAATTTGGATTATTATTCAAAGTATTCAAATGTTACCCACATCCCACCATACCTCTGTAGGCTGCAGAAGTCACACCCCTTCCCATGGACCGTCATGGGACCTTATTTTAGAGAAAATATGTATGGTACTGAACAGAGAAAGACAAATCATGTTTTGATCCTTTCGAATTGTTTCCTGAATCACACATGTGATGCCAATTTAAAAAATGAACAAAACAAAATCAACTTAAGAAAGGTGCAGTTTGTCATCAAACTACTGAAATGTAAGACTGTGAAAACAGGTATTACAGGTAAACAGGTAAAGACTGCAGTTGTCAATATGGCCAGTTTCTATTTTCATTTTCGTTTTTTTAATACTTTTTCTTTGCTGAAGCGGTGGACGTGTTGGTACTGGTGACACGATGTAGCTCACTGAGCAGTTTAATGCAAAACCAGATGATATTTTACTATCTTATAAATCAACGACCAACAAACAGACTTTGTTGACTTGAAAGGGTATCTTTATTTCTCATTCCCAAACATCATATGTCTGATTCATGGCAAAATTAATTTGTCTCTCCCCATTGTCTACTGTGCAATTTTCTCTACAAGAGGGTCCCATGGGGCAGATCAGAATGGGTGGGACCTCCCAATAGCGAGCCGAAGTCACACCCCTTAAGGTAGGGACAAAGAGATAAATAATTCTATGATTCTGCTTAAAAGATAATTATGCAAGACAAGAAAGTTGCAGTTTTTCATAAGAAAGAAAACACTATCTAGTTTTTTTCTAACTGCTCAGTGAGCTACACTGTCTTGCTCAACATATGCCATCAACACCAACATTGGCTGTCACCTCAACACACAAAAAGTAAGTAAGAAAATAAAAAGGAAAACAAAAGACGACTTTTAGGATAACCTTAACCATAACCCTAAGCCTCTCTGTAGAGCTGAAGTCACTGAAAAAAGTAACACACAGTGTTTGTGTTATTTTAGTAAAATTCAGCACAAAGACACACACACACACACACACACACACACACACACACACACACACACACACACACACACACACCTACACACACAGTGACATGTACATGCAGACTCGGCCCACCCACTCCCCTGCACACTCAGTGAGGTGTGTTAGTAAGGTTTAAAGCCTGTATTGTTCCTGACCAGCCAACCTGTCTAGCTCACTCCCCCGTCTCACTGCTCACCCCATTACACTTCGAAGACTACAGGAAAATGGCAAAAGACAAGAAAAGAAAAAGGGAGAGGAAGTGGACGCTGGAGAGATGGAGCAAAGGAAAAGAGGGGGGAATGGGGGGGTGAAGAGCAAGAAAAAAGAGGGCTGAGACCCTTCACATCTGTCTAGGTACAATGTCAGAGCCTGCCTTTGAGTCGGTGGGGTTAAAAGAGGAGGCAGATCTCGCCGTGAACGCTGTTAAATGGTTCAGTGGTTTGACAGTGGCTGATGCTACAGACAGCGCTGCTCCCCTGGGAGCCTGCACAGTCTCCCAGGCATGGCTCTTATCAAAATATACCTACTGCCTGCCTCTACAGCTGAAATAAACAATAACACAGCGGGGAAGGCGGACGAGATCTAAGGAGTCATTGGATGCTTATGAAAATAGAATCACTTTTTTTCCTTTTTTTCCCACTGTCATAATTGTCTCGACAATTATGGGCGTAGCATACAGTATAGACAGTAAAGTGTGAAAGCAGATTATGCATTAATGCTCAAGCTTTGGCTCTTAAGGAGCCACGGGCGTTTGGGTGGTGCATATGTGGGTTCTTGAGCTTTTTTTTTTTTGGTCGGGGGGGGGGGACTTAAAACATGAACAACACAAAAATGTAATCCCAGTTGTAGCCCTCAAAGCTGTGTTGCAGCTGATAGTCAAACACACACACACAGACAGACAGACACACACACACACACACAAATCCAAACACACACACACACACACACACATAAAACCAGCACAGGCAAAACTGCTCCATTTTACCATCATTACACAGCACGGGTCCCCCGCTCCCTTTGGAGCCGTGTTCTGCCTCCGGTGCTACATTTGACGGTTTGTTGAGCGGCACGTAGGTGTGTAGCCTCCGCCGCGTTACGTGATCAAACAGCCCAACTGACGCATGGCCAATTATCCTGGCTGCCTCCTCTCATCTCACATTTAAGGAGAGGGAAAGTAAAAACCAGAGAGGGAGATGGAAAGAGAGAGATGGAGGGAGGGAAAAAAAAAAGACACAAGGCTGGCGGTGTGTTTATCGAAGAATGGCAGATGTAAAAGCACTCTTCTCCCCTTTCCTCAGGGAAGCTGACATGTGCACCATTTTTGAAAAAGTAAACAATGGCTCACACTCTTTTTTTTTATTGTGAATCTTTACCCTCAGCGAGCTGTAAATAGGCCAATATGAAACAAACAAAGAGAATATGGGGGGAATTAAGTATCAAAAGTGACACGGTGTGTGAAGGTCTATGCGCTTCTCTTGTCTCAGCGTATAAAATCACTGCCCGTCCCATAACAGTGACACATTCTGCATTTGTGCCAAACACTCAAGTGCTTTTAGATATTTTCTTCCTTACAAATACCTTATTGTGTAACAAAGTTGAGAGAATTGCTGAACCTTGCTCTTACTCCTTCACCAACTCTTTCTTAAGTCGCTGTTCTCAACTTAACTGTATCACTGCTCAAAAGTGAGAGGGAGAATAGATTACATTTCCCTTCTCTGTTGTAAGGTCACAAGGTTTTGTGAAAGTGCTGCAGATGCTCTACTTTGGTATGTTTTAATCAACTTAATTTTGTTTTTTATGCTCTCTCAACTGAATTCCTGTAAAGAATACAGCAGAGCCATGTCAAGCCATTGTCCAACGGGGCAGCGCATTGCCTCAGGTTCAAGGTGAAGAGCTGATTTAACTGTGGCTTAATCATGCTGCCAACAGACCTTGGATATGGCACAGACATTTCTTGGCATCTGAGTTCTTCCCAGTGATAGATAAACTATGTGGTAAATAGTGTTTAGAAGTAGTTTTAAATGAAGCCTTGGCTCAGCTTTGGAAATCCTCCTCTTCTCTTTTTATGTTGGTAAAGAGAAAAGTGAAAAGTGAGGCGGACAGGAAAGAGGGCAGTAAACAGAAAGCAATTACATTGGGAACAGGAGTTACTGACAATCTCTTACAGAGGCCTTGGCTCTGATTCGGATCACAACACACTACAGTTGGAAAGAAAGAGGAAAGTAAAAGTGAAGAGGAAGGAGAGAGAAAATCATTAGCCTTTATTGTTAAACAATACAAAGCAGGAGGAAAGAAGGCAGAATCCCAGGGAACCAAACAGCTATAAGGCGCATCTGAATAAATTCTGAGAACTGCCGACCACAGATGAGGAGAGAGAAAAGAAAACTGAATGAACAGGAAGAGTAAAATAACTTTAAGACTTAACATTTTTTCAAAACAGACACTTACCTACAGTTGCCCGGGACCTGGCTGAATATTTCTTAATCTTGCTGCTGAGCGTGGTGTTGTCCCTCAGGGCTGTCTCACATTCTCTCTCCATCTGCGAGGCGAGTTCATGGGTGACAGTGCTGAGGTAGGCCGTATTAAGGAAACCCAGGATGGTGTGCGGTTCCGCTAGTCTTGAAAGGACATGGAGCTCATCTGTGAGGGCTTGGGTCAGAGCCGGGACCGCGGAATGGAAGCCTGTGGCCAGTCTGTCAAAACCAGTCTCTCCACCTGGGCTTGAGCTCAGGGCAGAAAGAAGAAGATCCAGCACAGACTGACCTCTCAGACGCTGGAGAATTAAAATCAAAATAAAATATATTACTGGAAAATCATTGGTATACTACTGCATCAAACTGGTACAGCAAGTTCACAATGTGGATATGGACTTTAAAAAAACAACTGTTTGAACACACCTGGTAATGTGTGAGCACCTCAGACTCAGGATAAAGAAAGAACAGCTGCTGCAGACAGTGGACCCGATCAGGGATGGACAGAGTGGAAATAGATGCTGGACCAGGATGCTCTGGGCTGCGGGGAGACAGCCGGTCCAGCAGGTGGCACCGCAGCTGGAGACGCACATCATCCCAGACCTCCTGGATCTTAGGGAAGTGCAAAAATAAACCAATAATCAACAACACCAACACATCAAGAGGGTGCTGGATAAGTGCCATTGTTCAAGTATACCTTTATCTTAGCTTACACTCAACTGCTGAATTACACACAAGATTAGAGGATAGGTTCACATTTCCAAGTCTGTTTGAGTCTAATTTTGTCCATATTGGCCACAGAGAGATCCTTGTTTGTGCATCTACAGTGTAAGTAAAGTTGGACAAAGTCCACGATCAACAGTCTGTGCAAACAAGACAAAAGACTACTTTCAAAGCTACCGACTTGATTTCACTACATCAGGTTAATTAAGCCTCATAAAGCTTTAGCAGAACTTTTAAATGCAAGGACTCTGTATTTTAACCCCCATAACCTACACACTGAAATGACTTTAGAAGGGGAGCCGTTTGCGGCCAGTTTGCAGAAGAGAAACACTTTGAATGACCAGTAATACCTTTCAATTTACATATGAGCACATGAGTACTTGAAAAACGTAACCCTCCAACGTATGCATTCACAAATCATACAGTACATTACCTCTAATGAAGCATCATCTCTGACTGTATGTACCAAGTGGACGGAGGAGGCAGTCGGTTGAGGGTGAAGAGAGGAGCAAGAGGATGGGGTACAGGGAAAGCAGACACCACACTGGGCAGAGAGATTCAGCAGGAGTTGAAGCGTCGCCTCCTCTTTCCCCTCGTCTTCAGACCTCAGGTACTGTTGCTGAGTGGAACAGAGGGGGAACGGCGATGTTAAAGATCACTGGATTTCATGAGCCACATCAGGACAATGCAGAGCTGATCCTACAATTTTGAATGTGTATCATCCATTTGCTCCATTCAGGGCTGTCTTCCTGCATCTGAAGGTCTTGTTATTAAACAGGGTTGCAGATCAATAGATAGCTAATAATAATGGAGCGTCTGTGCAATCAAGTGGAAAATTGAGGATCAGATTGATAAAGTCATTTAGATTGACATAGCCCCCATCCGTTATCATTCTTTAGATTTCTCATTAAAAAAAACAGTTGTATTATCTGAAGTATTTGAAATAAACAGGACTAATATCATCATCGTTATCATCATCAGTTAGTGTTATCATCACCCCAATGTATTACCAAAGCTCTGAAGAACTCCATGAGCTCTTGATGTCCTGTGGTAACAGGTCTGAAACTGCTGTGTGCTCTGAGGTTGAACCACTGCAGGCACTCCGAGGGGCTCGGGGGACGATCCCCTGCCCGGGAGTCACTCATTTTGGCCTGGAGCTCCTTCAGCTGCTGTTCAATGCTGAGAAAAAAAGGGAGATGCCTTGTGTAAGTCTGACAGCTAAGGACTATGAAATGGCATACACGACAGCAACAAGCTTGTCACATTACCAGAATTTAAGAATGATACCTGATACTTAATACAAAAAAAAAGTTCCTCGGCACACAGAACAGGATCGATGAGAAGAAGCAGAAGAAGTCACTGAGCACATACAAACACATCTGTTAAAATGTGAATGTCTGTGCAGCCTTGGGTTAAAAATCTGATTGCAAATCTGTTTTTAGCAAAGATTTGGTACATTCGCAACTACTGAATGCAGATATTGTATTGTTCTAAATGGAGGCATCACAAAAGTATTTACAAATAAATCAAATATTACCTTAGGAAATTGACTCTAAGTATTTCACAGCTTTTGTATAATTCTGACAACAACAGGGGTGAGTAAACTACACAGAAAGAAGGCATTTTAAACCAAATTTAGTTACATCATCATGGTATTGTAAAAAAAAAAAAATGGCCCTGTTTACTGTGTGACTAGAGCCAAACTGATACTTGACTTTTGGGCTGCTGATACTGATATTACAATGTTAAATAAAATCAAATACATACTAATGTGTACAGAATATATACACAAACATAGTTTTTTTGCTGTGAAAAACTTATGACAAAAATACATACATAATGGAGGCAGGATATTTTACAGTTTAACAATAAACATTACTGCACTAAATGACCTCAACAGTAGACTTTACTGGGAAGTTTTCATATCAGCACATAACAGACAACATATACATGATATCGATGTATATCTGTAACTGTAACATTGGTCAGGTTCCATTTATGAAAGGTTTGGATTAGAGCTGGTCCATCTGATAGACTGTAATAGTCGAAAATGAAAAGAGCGTATTACGCCGTATTATTATGGGTGGCCTCGTCAAGTGACTGTACAGCTGCTAAAACAGGGATTAAAAAAGAAGCAGTACAAAGAGTGAGATGTTCTTTCCAAGTTACTTAGTTGACATAAGTGCATTCTTTATTTTATTTGAACCCAAACAAGAATGGTTTCCTAAACCTAACCGAGGTGTTTTCTTGCCTAGCTAACCAAACTGTGACTGTACGATGAAGGTCCAGTACTTGTTTGCAATGTGCTACTATGGCCATGTTGTTTTGGGACCGGTGATATATATATATGTAGTTTTGGAGACACTGACAACTGAGCTATTCAGTTGTTGAGGTACGAGGATGTGTTGAATATCTCTATATGCCATGCTTACCAGACACAGCTGCTCCCGTACCCAGACGTGATTGGACAAATCATTTGACTGTCAATATCTGCTGGGACAGTGTCTTCATTTTAAAAGGAAGACACTTGACAGATTAAGTATAGCCCGGTCATACAAACATGCCCAAATGAAGACATTGCTGCGGCATGAGGAACACACAGGGACAACACAGCCACACAAACACATTCACACCAAGCTGCAGACACACACGTGCCTGCACACCGCATCACACTTGGCTCTCCCTCACTCTCATTCAGTGTCCGTACCGTGAGAAGACAGATACAGAAGCATCAACAGTAATGAACAAAGACATCGATATATCAGTGTGTGAGTGTGTGCTAAGCATCTGGTGTGAAGTGGCGTTACAGGCATCAGCAGACATCTGAGACACACGCTTCTTGCCGTCTCATGTCTTACTCTCCCCCCCGACACACACGCGCGCACACCCTCACCCCCCCACACACACACAAACACAGCTCTTCTGATTTTTACCCGACTGCATCAGCGATCAGTTTTCCCTTTAATATGACAGATTAGAAATGACATCTTTGGGCTCGACATGTTTAGTCATTTCCATGCAAATCAATGCATATATATTTGTCCATGCAAGGCAGTGTGTGTGTGTGTGTGTGTGTGTGTGTGTGTGTGTGTGTGTGTGTGTGTGTGTGTGTGTGTGTGTGTGTGTGTGTATGTGCATAGGCCTGGGTACCTGCATAATTAAACATGTTATGGTGTTGCGAATGCTGCTACTGTGCTCCTGTGTTTTTCTTTGTCTGAATGTGTGTGTGGTAGAGTGCATACAGCAATAGATCATCAGACATTCGATTAATCACGGTTCAATCAACAACAGTCAATTAGGAAAAGAAAACGCATGAATGATAGATCTGATATTCATCATGGTGTAAAGTTTATTTCACATTTTAAATATTGAACCTTGATATTATGACCACAACACCTTTGACTGTTTTTACAGTTCTTCCAATAAAGGGCAAGTTGATGACTAAGTCATGCCTGTTGTCAGGTCATTAAACATTCTATAATCTACACGGTTAAACAAATATTCAATTAAATAATCAATAGGAATTAGTTGCAGACTAGGTGTGCGTGTGCAACTGTCTGTGTCTCTGTGTTAGCACACATGACACAGAGCCAAGGTGCCATTTCCCCATCAGACAGCTCATCCCCTACCGCAGGTCTATAAACTGCCTCCTGCCTGCTCCTGGGCCATGAACGCATCCAGATGTCTTACAATGGCAACACATTAAATAACCGTTCAATCTGACACACTTTGGTTTCAGAGGGGAAAAACGCGAGGGGATAAAATGTTATAGTCTGTTACAAACTGCTATCCTCTAGGTTGAACACTATCATTCTCTCTCTCTTTAACTATCTCTATCCTCTCTTCTGCTACCTTCTTTAGGCAGGCCAGATGATGCATCTCACTTTATTCTCTTGACACCAACTTGCTGACTGACACAAACCTTGATTATGAAGCGGGTGCGTTTTTGTCTGTTCGGAGTGATTTGATGCCAGGCGGTATTTGTTACACGGAACTATCAAACCCCTCATTAAAGGCAGCCTTTATCATGTTTTCATTTTTTTTCGCCTTCCTCCTGTGTGTGTGTGTGTCTGTGTTTCTGTATATCAGAGGCTGAACACTGTATAGGAAAGACATTGCCTCAGTGTGTGACAGACTGTGTGAGAGCAGAAACTCTTAACTATGCTTGCCCAAAGCTCACTAGCTGTAAAACACAGCTTCAGCAAGGTCAAAGCAAAACCAGCGTGGCTCAGGGTTGCTGAAGGCACTGTGTGTAAAATTAATAGACACCACTTTAAACAGTACAAAGGAGTGTTCAGATGCTGGTTTGTTTGTGCGACCTCTGACTTTCTGCCTTCTCTAAGGAGAGCATGGCAATGACTTTCGGAGAAAATGTAGTTCTGGATACTTAAAATAACAACACCTTCCTTTTCCTCTTTGAAAAGTCACTCAGAGTAGGCAAAACATAAAAAGAAGAAATATACATTGAAGAATAAATGCAAAACTCAGACACTTTCTCAATCAAATTTCTTGGTGTAGATTTCTGTCTTATGCCATGCAGTGCAATGAAAACCCGGCTGTAGTTGAAACGGCAGCACAGAGCGCTGTATGTGCGTTTATAGCGCGTCATAAACATGGATGTTCGTTCTGGGCTCAACCCCAGGACTTCACACAGACAGCAGGTTTCAAATGGGCTTCCATCTGTAGCTCACTTTTCACCCACTCTCTGAAGTTTATTAAAAGCAGAGAACGGAAGTAGACTACACTGCGGATATGAACCAAGGTTATCATAGGGAGCTAAAACCAAACTCAAAAACTCAAATGAGAGTAAAAAAAAACAGGACAACTGAAATACAGATTAAAAAAATGGAAAATGCAAACACTAAATTATAAAGGAAATGTCTTTAGTTAAAGTACCTGTCAATTTTCTGTTGTAAAACAGATTCTGAATTTCCCAAATCTTGCTTCTGACAAATACCACCAATATCATTTAAAAGATGTAAAACAGATACTGAAATTCGTAAAAACTACACTATACTGACACCTGACACTATTCTAAAACTGAGCTGGATCAAGCAAAGCTTAAACTAACTGAAACTTAACTGAATTTTATCACTGATGTATTTGTCAAACTCTTTGCAAAACTCCTTCTGTCTTCTGTTCAGTTTCGTCTGAGGAAAATACATCGATTACATCAAAAGGTTTTTAACTTTGGTGGCAGATTGCGACACAGACACTTAGCATAAAGACGAATTGGTTCACTAGCTGATTAATGTGATACAGCTCTGTGTACATACTATTTCTAACTGAAAAGTTTGACAGCATATTCAGCTGACATTGGTAGCATGGTAGCTGTGATACATTCAGAGCCTGTGCATAATGTAGTTTATATGTCTTTCAGCAACCTATTTTATGCAACTGGCCACACACCTGGCAGGCCATCCTCCTCAGTTGTGTGTTGCCGTGCGTCCTTTGTCCTGTTTGGATTTAGCTTCCTATAGGGCATCCGCATTGTTGGCCTTGTACTCTGTGTGGTGTGCAGTCTCCGAGGATCAGTTTTGCCTCATGTGGACCTGAGAGAAAGAGACTGCCAACTTGAAACCCATACGAAGCCAAAGACGAGGACAGGTAGGAGAATGACTTTTAGGATACAAACTCTTTCTCTTGTTCCACTCCTCATCATCTGACTCTTGCCTTCCCTCGACAAAACAATGTACTGTAATGGCTACAGCTACAGCACTTGCCTCCTCAGATACATCCAAGCCTCGCCTGCACAATCTCTTTCTCTCTCTCTGTTTCCGCCTCCTACTTTTCTCTCTCCTCCAAACTCTTACTTTCCTAATTTTCTTTTCTTTACTCTCGCCTTTCAATTACCCCTCCTTAGGGCCTTGTGCTGTAAGTTATAAAGTCAATGTGGATGGTCTGTGTCAAGAAGTCCATCCAGCTCTCTACAATGTTGCGACCTTTTGCCCGCCGGTGTAAAAGCTACCTGCAGCCTAATCAACTTGGCAGGATTAGCTCCGAATCTGATGACTTCCACTGCCAGCAGCTCAGACGCTGCGGAAAGAGACAGAGAGAGAATGAGAGAAGAGGAAGGCAAAAATGGGTGGAAAACAGAGGAGTCACAGAAAATAAAACCATTCGACTTTCGAGTAAGGACGACAATGGACAAACCGGTAATGGCAAAAACGCCGGAGCCGAACTCAACAAAAGACCTGGAGAATGAGAAAAGAGGAAGAGGAAACTGGAAGGAATGGATTCTTTAGGCCTCTTGACAAACATGTCAGTCATCTTACCCTAACTGACACACAAGCATACACATACACACACACACTTACACCCTCACTGCTGAAGTGAAATCTAATTGTTTTTCAGAGCGGTCTAGTTTGACAGTCGATACCGCAACCGTGCCCCCCCACCCCCCCCAACCTTCACCACCGCTGAGAGAGAAAGGGAACAACCGGAGGTCTTTTATTAGATATGATGGCACATTTCACAGCTCCCTGACTTACAGAAACCCAATCCCGCGATTAGTCAGCGCTTTGACGTTATCTTAAGTTCCTTGTCAGAATTAATTTAGTGTGGGTGGGCTGCTGTGGGGCTGTCTGTCTGTCGCGCTCCGCTCCCCTCCGCTCAGCTCGCCTACAGGAGGTGGGGGGGCTGGAGGCAACGGGGGCAGGAAGATCCCTTTCAAATAAGCCCCAGCTCCAGTCAGTGCCAAACCAGCCGCCTGAGAACCAAATATCTCCTCCATCAAAGGGCCCCATTCTGCGAGGGGGAAAGGAGTGAATGGGTTTGAATGAACCGGCTGAAAACAGATCCCGTCCTGGCCCAGCCTGTCGCCCACTTAGTGCCCTCAGTCCTCAGCCCCCCGAGCCCCCCGGCCCAGCCAATGATACCAGAGAACCGATACAGCTGATATACTAACTTAACACACGTGTCACGCACAGCTAAACACAAAATCAAGTACATACTGCCAGGACTACAGATCAGTATTTCTGTTCACTGAAAAGGAACCTTGCACGATACTTTGACTGTGGCAGGCTTTCAACGCTGGCTGCTTGTACACGTACGCAGAGTCCTGATTATCAGGAGCACTCACACAGAATCAAATTTAAAAGTATTGATATTGTATCCTGATCAAGATTGGCAGGCGACTAGTGAGAGCCATTTGCCTTGCCAGTGTGAAACCAGAGGCCTGTCTGCACTCTACGGGCCCGCGCTGACACTTCATTAGAGGTCTTTTCCTGGTGGCCCACCACTGCCCGGCTCCACTCCCCGCCCAACTCTGTGCCGCACCACTGTCCCAACTGATGAAAACTGATGGATTGCAGCATTTCAATTTGGGGGAGCCGGCTCTGTTGTCAGCCTATCTTAATCTCCTGCAATTAGGGAGCAGCTCTTAGGCAAATCTCTGACATCTGAGAACTGGGAGCAGGCCAGTCACTCTGACCCATAAACAGGTTGAAGTCCTTCACGGGGTGTGGGCAGCTCTGTCTCCTCCATCTCTCGGTTTCCTTTTCCTCTCCTCCACTTCCGTAATTTGTCCCAGACACTGATAAGTCAATTAGGCAGCAGGTGAGTGAGCTGCGCATGTGTGTGTGTGTGTGTGTTTGTGGTGTGTGCACTTTTTAGGGGTGAATTGTAAGAGGGGGTGGAAATGATGGATCCCACCCCCAACCCCCTCTACCTCATTCCCTCCAGGCTTACGGAGCTGGCAAGGAGTGTGTGTGTGGGTACATGCATGTCTGCAGCCCACCCTGGTTGAAGAGAAAGAGAGGCCTTGCAAAATTGTGTTTGCCTAGATGTGTCCCGGCAGTAAAAGGGCTGTCCTGAAGTAGTCTGGGAGGAAGTTGGCTGCAGCCTGACAGACACTGACCAGTGGTCCCCCACGGCGAGAGGAGGATTGCCTTATTTTTAGCCCCATTCTCCATTATCTGGACGCTTTGTTCTCATAATGGTTATCCCTCTCCCATCTGCAGGAACACAAAATAACCCTTTAATGCTTAGAAAGCAGAAAAATGGCCCGGCCTTCGGTAATAAGCCTTGAATTACCTACCCAAGGGTTTTCGTTTCAAGATGTGGAATCTTCAATTATTATGTTCCCATTTAGAAGGAGGAAGGAAAGAAAGAGAGAGAAGAGGAGGGAGACACAGGGAGAGAGAGTGACGAAGGGATGAGTCCCAGACACTAATGGTGCCAGAGTGAGGCTTTGTTCACTTGCTACATTTAGCCTGTCCTTCATCATCTGCCCTCAGCCTCACAACGCCAAAAACGATAAAAGACCTGAAATATAGATTTCTCTTTTTCTTCTCTCCCCCTTATGTCTCTCTCTTTATCAATCTATTTGTGCTCTCCAACTATCCTTGTCTACCATTATTGACAGTCGTCTATATTTCAGTCTTCAGTTACACTGCACTACAATAAAAAAAAAACCTTGCTGCACTGCACTTTCTTCCATAACACACAATGAGAAGATTGATCTAGTAATTAATAAATCTGAACCAGCAAGAAAGATTCGTTTCACAGTTTATGTTATCAAATGACCCTAGATTTTACATTGTAAGATTAGTCTTAAAATTTGATAAAGGCCTCTTTATGAATCTGAATTCAATTATTTCAAATCAGCTCAACCATGAGAAGAGTGCAACCATGAACAATGTGATGTCAGTGAAAGCCCTCAACAGTGTTAAACAGATCAAATTCAATAGATACACGGAGAGACTACGGACACCTGCACCTGCTCAGATTTCTCCCTGTGCGCTATCCAATGTTCTAACCCAAGGCATGCGTGCTTCAGTGTATTGGCTATGCACTCTATACAACACTGCAGCGGGGAGAGTTTTTTTTTTGTGCATCTCAGACTGTACAGTGAAAAGACCATCATTGTCAACTCGCATATTTTTTTCCTACCCTGCATATGTGCCTGAATTGTACAAGCAGGCCGTGGAAGCTGACTTTAGCGTTAGTGTCATAGTCTGCTGTAATCCCACTTTGTGTTTAACTAACAGATTTAAGACACAAGAGCACGCGGCTACAGTAATGATCTTTCCTTTCATTCCTCCACGCTACTGCCACAGTAATACTTCACCTGTCTTTGTGCCGCACATCCAATTAATGCTCTGTTAGACATCTGTGCAAAGAGCCAAGAATGTTTTTTTCCAGCAGAAAAACCTGATTTTGGATAGTTCAACCAGGGATTTCACTCAGTTAAACTGACAGCAGAAAACCTTTTGCTTCCACTTATCATTCTGAAGTATATACTGATTGCACAGTGTAATGCCTTTAGAAAAATGACACCATATGCGTACAAACTGGTTCCCTATAAATACCTACAGGTTGCATATGGCAGAAAGGAACCGAGCCTGCCTTTGTGCAACCAGTACCAGAAAGGTTTTGTTTTCCTGGTCACCATCCCCTTGGTTATGGTGTCACAACTGGGGAAAATCTCCAGTGCAAAAGAAAACGAAACCCCGCTGATGGAGGCAAAGAAGGTGAAGGATGAGAGAAACCAAGGGTGAACAGACAATAATCAGTGGAGAGCACTGGTGTGTTGTCATTAAGTATGTTCCCTGCTGATATGTGTTCCCCCTTACTGGCAGGACTCGTTTTGAAAAAACAGCATTTTATCTGCTAGATCATTAAGTAACAAAAGCTGCCCACTCATCAATGCAAGCGGCTGTTGCCTTCTGCCTTTTCATATCACTGACACAGGCGTTTTTTGGTCATGGTTGCTTTTAGCTTCAGACAGTAACCAGGCTGCTGGCAATGCCCGTGTTACTGAATTTGTCTTTGCTACAGCAGTGCCTACCAGTAATACCACAGGGGAACACTGGGAGGAGGGCGGGGGCGGCAAGTTGAGGAGATCCATATTGAACTTTTTGGATTGATCAGGAGAGACATACAGTAGCAGAGAGAGAGAGAGAGAGAGAGAGAGAGAGAGAGAGAGAGAGAGAGAGAGAGAGAGTAAAGTAAAGAGCAAAGAAAAACAGACAAACAAAAATATGGATTTAGCCTTTCAGCTTTTAATCATAATTTTTTTTTTATTTCTACCTCTGGAACACTGCTGGCATTGCTGTCAGTGTAAACAATATTACTAGAGGTTTTTTTTTTTTTCTTACGCCTGTCAGTCACACAGGTTGTTCCTCTCTTTAAAATTATCCTGCGAGTGTCTCCACACAGTCAGCATAAACAAAAATCAGAGCTTGTTTTCCCACCTAAGAATAAGCCTTTTCTTCCTCCTTAATCTTTGTACAGTATGAACAACAACTTCAGCAGAAGTGAAAATTTTATGAGAGGCAATGTAATCCATCAAAGTAAACACCAAGCTTTAATTAGGTTTTGTCAACGTTACTGTTTAACATTCATTTCATTGTTCCATTGTTGTGCTCTCGCACTAAACTGTGCATTATGCTGCGCTCTGCTCTCTGTCATTCACCTGAGATCCACAGAAAGTAATGGAAAGCCTTGTCAAGAAATAATCCCTCAAAAACAGACTGCTTTAAAAACTTTACTGTGTCTTCTTATTCTCGTCAGCTGGGACTGTACTTAATTTCAATCTGGCTTCATCGTGAAATTGAAATTCTAAAAGTGATGGAAAAGCAGGTAAAACAAGTCGGGGAACGCTTAAAAATTCAAAGAAAAGGGCAAATATAGTTGGTGCTTTTGTTTCTCTGACTCCAGGGGAGAATCACAAAGTATCACACAATTTGATACAATTCATGATTTGTTGGGTTGTCTTTGAGGGAAGAAGCATTAGAAGTGTTAGCCAGAAATGAAGGTATCATGGGGACTAGGAATAAGGTGGATAGTAAGTCAAACATCTAACAATATATCAAAGCGAGGTACAGGAATTACATGTTGATTCTATGCTTCTTGATATCAGTTTTAAAGAATTTGGCATACAGTGACATAAAACAGTGTATAAAAATGTGCATAAAGTATTATATAAGTGCCTCTTCATCACATACTGATGGCAACCTGTCTGTGTAAAATAGCCATTAACTGGCAAATTCTGATTTGCCGGAAAGCCTGGAGTCAAGACATTTAAAGGAAGGATGCAACTACAATATCCTTTACTCTGACTGACCTGTTGGCATTGAGATTGAGTTTCTCCTCTGTGTCTTTGAGGAACTGATCAAAGTCCATTTCACTGGAAAGCCCAGGAACCATCAGCTCCACAAAGGCATGGTCATCAGGAAAATCCCCCGGCCACTCCATACCGCCCTGCATGAACAAGGAAACCAGACAGAAAAAGGGTGGGGGGGATCTTAGTGTGTAACATCAGAAACACTATGCGTGACACGTACAGTACCAGTTCATAAAACTAAATAATGAGAAAGACAGCACTGGTGTCAGGATTAAATCAACAATTTAGGTTGACACCAAATAACAGAGATCTGGAGTGTTGTGTTATCACAGCTGTCTGTCAAGAAGCTGAACGCACACGCGGAATGCGCACACACACTCACACACACTCACACACACACACACACACACACACACACACACACACACACACACACACACACACACACACACACACACACACTCAGTCATGTGTCCATAATAATTTGAAATTTCCTCAAACAGGAGTCTTATTAGGAACCACAAATCAATTGTGCCCGAAACACCTGAAAAACAGGAAGCTTATCATCAACAGAAACTGTTTCCTCCAGTTCCCCTCCTCTTTGCTCAGAAAGTCATTTGGAGAAGGAGGACCTCCCCTGATCAAAATGCATTGCCTCAGCCTCCTAACCACTTCCACCTACTGACACTACAGTGAGTTAACGCTGCAAAAAAAAAAAAAGAAAAGAAAAAAAGAGCGAGACCAAATAAATAAACAATGAGGTGAGATGCTCTTCAGTCAAGGCTTTAAATAAACAACTCATCTCCTCACGTATGTGGCAGAACAGAGGGGCCGCCCCCCCCCAACCCTGTGGTGCTTAACGCTCATGCTAACAGCCAATCCCACACCAGTGCTGCGTTGCTGGGTCTCATATCAACATTGTCATCAATGCGAGTCAAGTGGAAGGTAATGGAGAGTGTCTGTGTCAATTTGGCTTTCTCACACTCCCCCTCTCGCCCCTTTCCTCGTCATCTGCTCTGATTTTAATAATCCCTGTCAAACTCCAAACAGCTCCCCGCACTGCGCTCCGCTTCTTCGTGGCTGCATACAGTCTATGCCACTCTCCCTGACAGGGCAGACAGGAAGCTCAACATTCATTTAGCCTGCACAAAGGGAGGCCTGTCCAGCTGGACAAATATTATTTTCCTCCGCTGACAGCCTCACCAGTTAAGCTTGTCCTTTATTATTTTCTCCCTCTCTTCTTCTCCCTTACTGTTTCCCCTCATCATCATGCTCCCTCTGCGCCACTGTCTGAGAAGGGGTCTATGCGCTGAAAGAGGAGAAGATTCTAAATCCATGGATTAGGAACTGATCATTGTAATTATATGAGCCAGACAGTGTGCAAGCATTTTGAATAGTGTCTATATATATATATATATATATATATATATATATATATATATATATATATATATGTGTGTGTGTATGTCTTCAATGCCATCCCTCTTTTTATGTGTACGAAAGAGGGACAAACAGATGGACAGAAGGTCTGAATGTGTACACTGCTTGTCTGCTGGGTGTCTACCTCCTGGTCTGCCAACGTATCATCTGTTATCTTAAGCATGAGTGTGTACATGTAAGTGTGAGTGTGTCAGGATTCTCCAAGCAGCACACGGGGCCTCATTAGTACAAGACTTTAAATCATCTGGTCTCCATTGTCTTGTCATTAGCTCTTTACAAAGCAGATGTTGGAGGAGCCCCTGTGTGTTTCACTGTGTTGCAGCAGGGACAAGTGGGCCAGGCACTGAGACGCTGCCTGCCTGAGACATCGACTCCACAGCTATTAAAACAGGGGAAGGAACACACTCTTGCTCTCTCTCTCTCTCTCTCTCTCTCTCTCACACACACACACACACACACATCACTGTCCTATCTCTCTTGCTGTTGCCTGTCTGCCCCAGCTAGGCTAACACACAGGCCCATTTACAGTAATGAGTTTGTCCTGAAATATTTAGCAGCGCGTCCCCCAGGCCGCCGCTTTAAAGCCACTTAGAGCATGTCAAGTTAAAGTCAACATTATTTTAAAGGGTGTACCTAACAGTCGGCTGTAAAGGGAACATAATAAATTAAATAGGTGCATTTTCTCAGATCACAACACTGTGAAGAACTATCTCATGCATGCCCAGGGGGAGCATGGCTTCACCATGCAACCATGTGGTCCTGCTGCACTGGGCTGCCTTTGACTGATTTTCCTGCACTGTCTGCTCAGAGATGGGCTCGAGTCTCCTCAGATCTGATGTTGTGACGTTTCTGCTCAATTTAGGAGGCACTAACTTTGTTAAAACATATTGGTCACTTATTTTCTTTACCACAGGGAAATATGTGGACATAATGTCTTCTTAAAATATGTTGTGTAGGACCGTTCAGAAACTGCGGCGCAACAGATTTGGCATCACCATAACATAAAGCCTATGTGATTAGCCTACACTGAGGGAATGAATAATACATGACTTAATCCTGATATCACTTGCCATTGCTGTTGAGTGGAATTATCATCATCTTTCAACAGTATTAAAGTAGCCTGAGCAATGAGTCAATTACAAAAGTTGAAAAACAAGACAATATTGTCATACAACAACCCCATAAAAAAATAAAGGTTGCATGGTTGTATTTGATATCAGCACAGACAATGAAAATCTGTTGAGAAGAAATAAATGAAAGGAGAAAATAAATGAACACATCATAAGTTGTTGATAAGGCTGCAACAATAATAATAGCTGCATGATAGGTGATCAATCTTTTAGTGAGTGAAATGTCAGATAACAGTTAAAAAACACTCATCTTAAGTTACCAGCCCCTTCAGTGAAATCGTATGACCTCTTGTTTTTTGGCCAAGCAATGGTCTCAAACCCAAATGGTTTTCAATTTACAATCATAAAACAGAAGACAGCAAAAAAATCATCCCATTTGAGAAGCTGGAGCCACATCATTTTTTTCACATCATTTGATATTACTGAGCTCAAACAATGTATAAAAGTCTGTGTGTTCCATCACTCCAATGTAATATTATTTAATGAAATATTTATTTAATGTTATTATTTAATGTAAATATTTTGTATTTTTTTTTTTAATATTTAACACTTCTGTACTAGTGCTTGATAATATCACTAATTTCTGATTGATTTTTCTCATAGTCTTTTCCGTTGTATTCTTAACATATATATGAGCAACAGGTGAAGGAGGGCGGGAGTACCTTGGACAGTGAATGCAGAGCTGTGCTGACCTGCTAGTTGACAGCATGCGGTCAGCCGGTACTGTAGCGAAGCATCACTACAGCGCAGCACTGATACCGACACCTCCATCTTTTTACAACACCTGGTGGCTTCACATGGCGCCTACGTCACATAAACACATAACTTACCTTTTACACGCTCCTTTATATTCTCCTTTTCTCTCGATACTATGTTAGTCCATTACAGGTCGGGAAAACATGACCAGCATCATTTGCCGTCACTTATTGCTGACATTTGTCTGCGGAAGCCTCTTATAGCTGCAATGACACGGTAAAGACAGTTCAGCGTGTAATAAAATGATGTGACTGTGATTGGAAGCTTATCTGTCGTTGTCACTGAACGTTACTGAAAATTGCGCCGCGCAGTTTCGTCATTAGCCGTGCGGTTTCACGTGAAGCCTCACTGTTAGAATGGTAACACTGAAATCGATCGATCAAATGATCCCGTTAGTTAATCAGTGCTCTGTGATATCCAGTTATTTTGGTTATTTCCGGGGACAGAAAGCGTCCGTGACAACAACCCGGAAGTAGCTCCGTGAAAACGTCCGCTTCCCGGGAGAGTCCAACTGAGGACGAGAACCAAGGGGGGGGACTGACCAACAGTGACGAATATGTACGTTGAGTTTTCCTAAAGTAGAAAACACTTGACGAGACACCTTTCCCAAACAAAATTTAACGTGTTTGTTTGTTGTTGTTTTTTTTTTAAAAAATAGTCGTTTTGATAATGCTAATATGTAATTGAGATATTACTATATTAATGTCTTCCCCTCCGCGGTATAGTTAGCTACGCCGTGAGACTGTCAACACATGGCAGTTGGGTGGTGAACTCACGAGAGGATTTACAACTATCATCCGTTTACTCACGCTAATGCGAGAAGTCGTCGTGTGTTTGTTTGCGAACTGTGGTAGCATGTTGTTAGAGCAAGTCGCTGAACATTGTTAGAAAAAAAATCACTGCTCACGTTGTTAGATGTCGGTGTCAGGGTCAGAGTTTTGGCGCGCCCGTACGTAACTGGGACAACAGAGTCATCATCGGTGGTACGAGACAGGTACCAAGTGTTTTTTAAGACAAGTGCATGAAAATAGATACTGAACTATGAACTTGTGAAGGACGTGGACTTGATGAACGATCATGAACCCAGATTATTGGTGATCAAGTCAACTCTGAGACTGTACAAGTGCAATCAGAAGGTTTTTATTATTCCCCCAAACAGCCAAATAAGATGATGTGTTATTCAGGCAATGCAAACGCCCAACCCCCTAAACAAGTAATCCTAGTATTGTGGTCAATCAAGACTTACAGGAGTGTTGTCCTAGGCGGATCTGATGCGTGTGTATTTTACGTAGAAGTGACATTTTACAGACTTCATTCTTCAATTTCCTCGTCAGGATGGCAAGCAGCACCCATGTTTTCCAGATCTCCGGGATCAAGAACTGTGAGAAGAAGAGAGTCTTGGTTCAGGGAATCCAGCAGCTGGGTGGAAAATACATAGGTGGCTCAGTGAGTAGAGATCCCTCAAGATGCACCTCACCCAAGGCTATTAGCCATTATGACAGATAGGTCTCTATTAGTCAGTCCATGACATGTCAAATAAACTTCCAGTGACCTATTAATGGCAGCTGCAACATTTCATTGTACTGCCAAGTGTACACAAGGAAGTAAACAAGACAATGCTGTGTTAGGAAAATATTGCGGTACTATTTTGTTTATGTTTTGTTTCATGAAAAACATAGAGAAAACATTGCCTCTGTCTGTCAGCAGTTAGCAGGCTGTCAGAATTACTGGTATCAGTTTTTTTTTTTATAATTATTAAAATTGTTTCTTTTTTATTTTTAACTCTGTCATGTTGTGGTTTCTTTCTTGTGACAAATGTACTTATTGTAAGTCACTTTGGACAAAAGTGTCTGCTAAATGCCCTAAATGTAAATGTAAATTACAAAGGAAACGTTCGGAAAGAATCTTGATGTTATGATACCATACTAGTTGAAGGGCATTCCGCCCTACAGTGCAGCACCTAGAGTCTACTGTACTTTTCTGTTGTAGAGTCATGGGACACTATCGAAATTTCATGTCACCATTACCCTGGCCAAAATAAACTTCATTCACGACATTATCCAGATAATAATAGTAGTTGTTAAGAAACAAATATTTGTATTGCGTCACAGAGAGGGCACAAACAAACTGGCAGCTGAAAAGACCTGGATGGTGGCCACAAAAGACGGGAATACTATGGGTGACAAAAGTTTTTGATATTGGAACGACTTCGAAGATATCAGCTTCCCTGTGTTGCAATTCCATCTAAGTGATCTAATCAATCTAAGTGTTTATTTTGCACAATCTGAACAGTTTTGCCTCTCATAACAAATAACAGAGAAACACAATTATTTTTCCATGAGAATTAGTTGAATGATCTGATTTTGATTATTACTATTTTAATCTTTTGTATATGATATATGATAAATTTGGTGTTGTTGTATGCCGTCTGTTATTATTTGTTACTTGTATAAACACTGATGCTGTTATCATCTTTCACCCAGGTCTATGAGCACAGCAGTACCCATCTCATAATCCCTCAGGTTTTGTCCAGCGAGAAGTTTTTGGCAGCCTGTGCTGCAGGTCAGTCACCATTGTTACTATAGTGATGATGATGAATGTCAGAAAATAATTCTTCACTTCACGGTCCTAAGACTGACAGAAGACCATTGTTCTCTCTTTCATTTGACCAGGAAAGTGGGTTGTGACTCCAGACTATGTGTTGGACAGTGTTAAGAATGGATCCTGGCTTGCAGAAGGACCCTATGAAATTTCCATTTCCACGTGTGCCACATCTGCCTTTTACCCTGTTAGGCAGTGGAGGGAGAAGGTGGCCAGCGGGAGGATAAAAGGGGCATTCCAGGGCTGGAGGGTTCTCCTCATGGTTCAAGAGCCCACCCGCAGGGCCATGTTCAAACGGTGAGGAGTCATACAAAAATCCTTTATCACTACTCACAACGATCCATCCCTGGGTATATAAAATGTTGCATGATTCTAAATGAATCACACCTCAAACTTCCCCAGGCTCCTGAAAGCAGGCAGGGCCAAAGTATACCGCTGCCCTCCTCCCTCTCATGCCTCTGTTACGCATGTCATGGCTAAACCCATCACAGATGACTCAAAATCCCACAGTGCTCCTTGCTATCCTGTAAGCCACATTGTCCAGCACCTCTTTGGGGTAAGTCAGATTAATTTATTTAAATGACATTCATTGACTGATTATCAGCAGAAGTGGAAGAAATAGTCGCATCCTTTAATTGAGTAAAACGCCTGATCTGTAGCATTTTATTTGTTAAATAATTGAGTTTATAATTTCTTGATTTGAATGAAAAACATGTTTTTTCACCTTCACTCCTAAAGCTTAATTGAACTGAATCGTTAAGTTATAAGTTTAGTTCACTGAATGAATAGGAGGATTTTCTCAACCCATAAAGGAACATATTATCCCATAGTTTGTGAAAAATGAATCTCATTCAAAATCACAAGTTGGAGAAACAGGGTTTTCACTTGACAAGAAAAAGGAACTAAAGCTGTGAGACAAATACTAGAGTAAAAACCTCAACATTTCTCTCTGAGGTATAGCTGAATAAGTTGTATTGAATGTAAATACAAGTACCTTGAATTTGTGCTTAAGTACAGCACTTGAGTAAATGCACTTTGTCACATTCCAGCAGTATCAGGCTTCATCATGTCCTTCTCATCAGTCCTGAAGTCTTCCAAGGCTTGTATTTTGCATATGACTGCTTGCTTCCTGTTGCTTTAACAAATGATATTAAAGCTTTTTCAGATACCAGATAATTATCAGCTTGAAAAAAATGTTTTAAATGTTTCTTGGCAGAGCAATTGTGCAGATATGAAGTTCAACATGACTGATGATCACCCAGCTGAGACGAAGAACGCCAGTTTTGTTGATGTTGACTTCTCTAAGCTGGAGGCAGAGCTCAGGGAATATGTCATCAAACAGGAGGTGTGTATGTGTGTGTGTGTGTGTGTGTGTGTGTGTGTGTGTGTGTGTGTGTGTGTGTGTGTGTGTGTGTGTGTGTGTTTGTGGTTTGCTGCAGAGAAGCACTGAAGCGTAGTTTTCTCTTAGACGGTCTGCATTCTGTGCGCTTGAATGACCTATTTTGGCTGTGTTGCATGTATTTGACATTGTTAATGGGGTCTTTTGCTGTAGGGCCAACCGAGACTGCGCTTCCTTGAATTTCTGGGTTACCATGACCCGCACCGTCCACAGTCCCAGGTAGATATGCACGCACACACGCAAACACACACACACCCTTGATAAGTTCTTTTTATCTCTAAAATAACTACGTGTTTCATCAAGAGGATCGGGTCATTCAATTTCCTTTATGTCATACATTTCAATGGAAAGTGACATCTAGAGCAAGGGCGCTTCATACTCAGGTCACCAATTTAACCACCACTGTCAGCTGATCTGAGAGCTGTGATTGGCAGGCCTATTAACAACACTCTCCACTGTCTTGTCCATACCTTACCCAAGTGATTCTCCATCAGATTGCTATTATAAGTTCTCATGTATTTCCATTCTCCGCTCTCTGAATCCAAATGCTATTTGGCAAAAACAGACAGTCAGAAATGACCCCCAGGAACCTGTAATGCCCATTCACTTCCTATTTCCATTACCCTTCTGCCCTTGCTTTTTTCTCCTCTTTCGCCTGTCCGTCTCCTTGAGTGCAGTGTTTTCTTCTCCTTTTTTTTGTATACCTCTTTCATTTCATCATTGTTCTTTCATTCCTCCAGGCAACAGAAATGGACTTCAGCAATGTTGGTAGTATGATAGAGTGCGGGCTCTTCATTGAAGCCTTGGACTCAATCAGAAGCGCTCTGTTCCCTGGCCTGCTTCCTCCAGTGCCATACCTGGTCTCCCTCCTAGAATATGCACAGCAGGTAGGACCAGAATTACCGGATCATAAATCCACCCACCTCCTGCTGCATTATCCTCAATGCATACATGAAACTGTATCATGTTTCATTACGGTTTTTTTCCCTTCTGAATGAAGGACTGCACAAATTTCTATCCGATACCATTCACAAGTCGCTATTTTTCCCTTTTTTCTTCCTATTTTCTTTCTTATCATTATCTCACAGGGAAATGCCACGTCCGTCTTCCTGAGAAATTTGCAACATGTCATGTACAACCTGCTCATTACCAACCCTCCTTGGCTGGCACCCAGCACACTGAAAAAATATTTTACCCAAGTGCTGCAGTGTCCTCGGTGTAAGGCGGGCCTGTGGCCCTTTCTAGAGACAGCCATAAGGTATAGATAATACACATAAATACATATATAATATACACCTCATATATATAATATACGACCTATTTTTAGATTGCATTATAAGTAACCACATCATGTATTTCGTTAGCAAATATGGAGAAAAAAAATATCTTATATATATTTACTCTTTGTCTCTGTGCATGTATTCCTTCAGTTATTGCATGTCCAGTGAGGTCACGTGTCACCCTCTCCCTGGACCTGCTCTGCCAACGCTGGTACAGTTTCATACCGACCTCCTGGCATTTGTCCTCAAGCTCTTCCAGGGGGAACTCCACTCTCTCACCACCTGGTAACAACCTAAATACTGTATATACAGTGTATATAGGGCGCGCTCTTTTTTTGTTTGTTTTAGATGCGCCGTCTCCTTTCTGTTCATCAACAAACCCTGCGATTGGTCTATTTTTGGAGGGATTTTCCCAATAGACACGAGTTCATCTGTTCCAGAAATTCTCAACAGATTGCTTTATTTTAGCTGGTGTGTGCTGCAGGTGTTGGGACACATTAATTTGTATTCACAACAGTCACATTTTTCAGTTGACACTTGTATTCATTTGAAAAGCCTCATGTAACACATTTACTCGTCTGCACATAATATTGACTTCAAATGTAATTTCATTTTAATTTGTTAAATTCATGCCATTCCTTTCTTACAATCAGTGCTTGAATTCGCCACATTAGATGGTCTACTCTTCTTTTAGTAACCCCTGTCTTCCTCTGCCTCTCTCTGGCTCAGGGATTTTCTGCTGCCAGAGGGAACTGGAGTCTGTCACGCTTCAGCTTCGGGATCTTTGCTGTACGGAACCTTCTGGACTGTGTGGGAGCGCTCGACACTGTTGTCCCGAGCTGTGAAGCAACTAACCCAGCTCTTGGTACAGGCTGCCATTGAGGTAAATACTGTGGGACTGATGGTGTGTTACATCATCCAACAAAACAGCGAGTTGGGTCATATTAGTAATCTGACCAGAAAAAGAAAATTAGCTACACCTTCTCTTAGAGCTTGCTAAGTCCATACTGTGATGTTGTTTATCGCTGAAGGACTACGCTGAGGGGGGTGAGAAGCAGAGGCTGCATTTGGCGGACACCCTGCTGGACCTCCTGTCTGTGTTGGTGGAGTTCTGGTGCCAGCAGCACTTAAAGCTGAACCAGAACCTGGTGGAAAAGGGCCTAAAAGACCTCGGAGAGCACTTTGCCGTTATCAGCCAAGGTAAGGATTCAAAAAGAGCAAGAATATCTCAGTTTTTGTTATGTGTGAATGTTGGCCCTAGGTCCATAGCTATGCCTATCTTTTAAGTTTCATTTTGTCTGTGTGCATGTGTGTTTCCCACACACAAGAGGACTAATGCCGTAGAAGTCCAAATGTTTCCGGCTGGCACAAGAAATTCTGCACCAGAAAATAGAATGTGCAATCAAAAACATTATTCACTATTCATAGCATTAGGACAAGTAGCATTTCTGAATGCTATACTTACCCTTTGTCTTCTTACCAAGATGCTTTGCTTTCAATCAGTGAATCGTGTTATCACTTCAGTTTGGCATCTGCAACATTTCCCCTCCATTTTGTCCTGTAGATTTGCCTCCGGTGGTTCTGGCAGAGCTGGTTGTCAGAATTCACTCTACCAGAATGAAGGTGGTGATGGCCGATGCCATATTCAGGAATCTTTGCTGCAGAAATGGATACACAGTTGTGGACGAACCCCTCTCTCTCAAGAAAATGGTGAGTGTGCGTTTATGTATTGTTCATCACTTGGCCCCCCATCACCTACCCACAGGAAACCTCATCGCTTTCATGACAGTCTGTGTTGTAATTTGAGTCATGCACCTCTGACTTGTATGAAACCAAACATCAATGTGCTGCTTAGTTTAGTTTAGTTTAGTTTAGTTTAGTTTAGTTTAGTTTAGTTTAGTTTAGTTTAGTTTAGTTTAGTTTTAGCTGAGAAAATCCTTTGTGACTTTGTATGTGTTTTTGGCAAAATGAGAGATTGCAAGATCTGACAGTTCTGATAAAACATCACAGACACACACAGATGTTCAGCATAAGTTCACTTGGCAATGTGAAAATTGGTTTGGATTATATTACAGCTCTCTGCCACAGAGACAAAGGTGCCTGATGTGGGCGGCCCCATTATATCACATAGCAGCAAAACATCTGGCTGTCCCACACACACTTGGAGTGTTTGTGCCTTCTCAGTCCCCAAAAGACACTCAAGCTTGGCATGTATAGGCACTGTATAACCTTGTGTGTGTCCGTGTGACTTCTGGCAGGTGCTGTCGTACCTGCCTGCTCTAGGAAGTTTGGCCCGGTGTCCCGCTGGGGCTCGCCTCAGGACTGGATGGACCGGTCAGGGTACTGTTTGCAGGTCAGTTACACCAGTGTTTGTTCATGCCACTCAGGTATGGTCTCTCAGGTACATATTCATATTCATATTCATATTCAAGAGCCTGAAGCAGAACTTGTGACTTTGATGTTACGTCTTTATTAGGCTTTGACTGAATTGCTGCCATTATGTTAAGAGAACACTGGGTAGAAATTGGCTTTTTGTGCATTGTCGCACCCCCCTCAGTAACAATTTGTCAGACCTGGGTGCTAACTACAAACAGAACTCATTGCATCATAACAATGTAATGTATGTATCACTGTGATCCTACAAGTTATAAGGGGGCGGACATCATTCACCCTGTTACAAGACACTGTACCAATCACTGAAGAAGACATTGTGAAAATGAACTTCCATAGCTGGAAAACACATAGATACGCATTGCCGGGCCTCTAGCCTGATTGACAGGTCACCATGGTAGCAAATTGTCAATCAAAAAGTACCCATGCCCGAAAGTATTATGTGCTTGATCTTCTATTCTACTTTAAATGGTACCATGATTTACAAACTGAATATCATGCTGTAGTGAGGAGGAATGGAGTTGAGACGGTGAACTCATTAAGAAACTGTATACTGAGTTAATAGATACAGTGAGAAGTAGGGTAATTCTCTCATAAGCTTACATACAGTCAGACGTCCTATGAAACCAGTGGAATCACCAACTGCTGGTCATTAGAAATAATGCATGTTTAAGGCACGTTGGCTTCCCTTTTCAGATCAAGTGGCCACTTCTTTTATACCCACTATGGTCACCGCTTTCTCTGTCGTTGCGGCTTGTTGCTTTTCAAAAAGTTGGTTTCTAGGTTGTGTGACAGCATACGTGCTGCTGGTCAGATTTCACAGAAGCTGCGTAATAAAACCTTCCACTGCCTGTTATCTTCTCAAATTAGCTGTGTCCCTCAGAACTATTCAACCGGCTGTCTACTCCGCTACCATTGTCAGTTCGCCACCCATAGATTTAAAGATAAAGGCAGCATGAGGCAAAACGGGTGAAAGTGTACAGGCCTGATGAGAAATGTGAGTGAAAAGAACAAAGGAACACCTGGAGAGAGGATGAGTGTGTGTTTGGGTGGGTGTGTTGGTGGGTGGGGGTGAGGCGCAGAGATGCATGAATGGAGGGGACTGAGGGAAAGCTGGAGAGAGGCAAATGGAGGTCAGACGGAGCGTGAGGAGTTGGCATGTGATGGGTCATGCCCAGGTCTGATCCTATCAGTGTGTGCTGGCTGACAGGAGGGGTGCAAAGGGAGGTTAGACCCCTCCTCACACACACACACACACACACACACACACACACACACACAGCGCTGAGTCTGATTTGGACAGGAAGCCGACAGATAGACAGACTAGGATATCCCATCAGGCTTTTGTGTCTTCCCTCACGACCACCAGCTCTCAGCCTTCACCCCCACCTTCTCCACCTCTCTTGAGCTGCCCTCGCATACTAAATCCCTCTTTGAATTCAATCACACACACACACACTCTCCATACCCCGTATCAGACATCTGCTACTCCACCAGCAGGTAGTTGGCCTGGAGAAAGCAGGAGCCACCAGGGAGCAGGTTCATGTGAAGGCTACTGGTTCATGCCCTGACCAGATCCCCTCTACCCATCACTGCTCTCCTTCTACTTTCTGCTCTCCCTGCAGTTGAAAGGGTTTAGTTTATTTTGACATAGACGCGAGAGGAACAGGAAAAAAACAAAAAAACAAAACAAGGAATGCAATCTGTGCGGATGAGATAAAGAAATGCCAAAGGGCATGTAAAATCATTTGACCCTGAAAGAAAGAGTGACATCAAGATGACAAAGCATGTGATAAATCGAGGACAGAAGCCAAAAGGAAATCTTGTTTCCTCGTGTTTCATGGTCGGATCCGCGATGTTATACGTATTCTCAGCGATGTCGACACTCTTAATCAATTAACACGTTTTATGTAGAAATGTTTCGTCTGACGCGATCCTCCATCTCCAAGCATTTTTTAAGACAATCCTTTGGTTTGTTTTTGGATACTGCTTTGACTGTAAAATTTGAATATTTTATGTAAGAAATCAGCTATATTTGTTGTGCCTTGTACTCGGCTTTAAATAGCACAAATGTGACGGTGGCTCCACTGTGGTTTTCACGCAGACGTTTCAGTTCCGTCTTTTCAGAGACTGAGATAAATTCCTGGCAAGGTGTCTGGTGACGTATTTATCAAAAAGAGACGGAGCGGATCATAAAGGCTGAAAGGAGACACGTGACCTTTTTTATCTTTCCTTTCTGGCCGTTAGAACGCATTAGGTTGTTTTACTGTGACTTGAAGGTGCTGTATATATGAGAGATGGCGAGTGTGCTTCTTCTGCACCAACAGACAGGCTGGCATCAGGGCACACGTCCAAGCCATACCAGGCTGACAGGCCGGCTGATTGACCGACTGTTTAGATGGCCGTTTGACTTGCCGGCTGGCTGCATGGCAGTGAGCGCTGTTAGCAGAAGGGAAGCTGTAATTAAATGAAGGTTTCCTCCTGCTGGTTTAATCAAGCTCTGTGCATTGCTTATCTTTTCAAGCCATTTGACTGTGTCATTACTTTGGCTGTGTCTCTCCTGAACAGACCTTACAGTGTAACAGGATTTTTTAACAATGGAGTTGAGCTGCAACTGTAAGCTGATTAATCAGTTATTTTGATTGAAAGGAAATCTGTATGCCAACTTTTTTTTATAATCATAAATCATTTAAATCATTTTTTTAAAGCAAAGGGGAAGGATTTCCTGCTTTTCTTTGGCATTTTGGAATCGTGGTTGGACAACAAAAGCAGTTTAAATCCTTCACTTTGGGCTCTGGGAAATCGTATAGACCCACACGACTCATTGTGAAAAATATCCGGCAGATAATCGATAATGAAAATCATTTGTTGCAGCCCTACAGTGGAGACGGATTAAAGAGGACGATTTTGTTTCATTTTTAGCAGAATTAAATGAAGTAGATAACGTGATGCATAGTCTTTTCTCATTGTGGCATTCGACATGCACTTCCCCATCACTTCCATTACTGCAAACAAGTTTCTTGAGAGTCGGCCTCCAAGGGCACATGCTGCCCCAGGCCCAGAATTGATATCTGGGCCACTGACAGCATGCTGGCCTCCTAAAGAAGACCATGGGGGAAGGAGAGACCGGGGCGTATACAAGCCAAGTACTGTCAACCTCCACTGCTGCCAACCTATATGGACAGGGGACACTTGGGTGAAGTGGTTCGAGATGAGAAGTGGTCCGCCCTTGTCCCAGACACTCTTATGGACTCTCTTATGCACACACACACACACACACACACACATAGACACAGAGCTCGTCTCATCTCTTCTCAGCCTTGTCCCTGCTAATAACAAGCAACGTGACAGGACGTGTGTTTCCTCCTCACTGCTGGGAGCTTCTTCCTGGCTTCTGAACAAGCCAATTACCAGGGAACAAGCCTCTTCCCTGTAATACGGATGGCACTCCGCTTCAATGCGGCGCACGCGCACGTGCACAGACGTATACACTCCAGACACCTGTCAGGCTTCATGCAGGCAGATCTCCCATACCCACTCACAGGACTAGTGACAGCCCACAGCTATTAGCACGCCACTACTTTGAAGAGGCTTCACTTTCTTTTACTAGTTATTCCTCCTAATGTGCTTGCTCACATCGAATCCTCCGTCTGTGCGTTTGAGGCGTTAAGTGGGAGGAAAAGTGCTTTGGAGACGGGAATGGAGGACTGGGTGTGTGAAGTGTGTGTGTGGCCAACACAGTAGGGGCTTGACAGATATTGTCAGATTTCATATGAAATGATACGGCGCCACGAGGGATTCATTTGCTAATGGCACTTTTCACAGCACAGAGATGGCCGTTCCACTCTCTATACCACCAGGTCTCCTCACTGTCATGCTGATATGGCCACTCGTTGAAACTTTGGACTTGTAAATGTGAATCATGGGCGCTCTCATTGAATTAGGTTACACGCACACACACACACACACACATACACATATATTTTCTCATAACCCCATTGACCATGTCCTTACGTCTCCATACAGTGCTCAGAGCTCTTTGGTGAATGGAACAAGCCCAGAGAAAGAGAACATCCCCAGAGGGTTGAACAGAGTCAACGCAGCAGGTACGGCACACACACACACACACACACACACATACACACACGCACACACAGCTGCTTGGAAGTATAGCTGCACATTTGCAAGGAGCAGACTTTTAATGGACTGATGCACTGCACTAGGTCATCAGTAAAGAGGAACATGATAGCTCTGTCATCACTTTCAGTTTAATGAAGAGCACATAATGTATGGAAAGAGTGATTGATTTGCATCGGACCATGCTTCCATCTCGTCAGCGGTAGGAGCGACTTGGCTGCATCATTCAGCCTGTCGTGTGTGTTTGGGGCCTGGGTTTGGGCCGCATTACCACCTCTGTATTACACCGCCTCCTCCCCCTCCTCCCCTCCTTGTTCCATTGGCTTTGAAACACAACACTGCGCTCTTTGTTTTCTTTTTTCCTTATTCACCTTTTTAAAAATAAAAAAAAGTAATACATATGTGAGTGGTGCGGGCAGGAATAATGGCTTTCTCACACAAAACAATACCACATATTAGTACGCAGCAGAGTGTGTCTCAGATCTCCATTTTAGAAATATTAAATGCAGCAATTAGGGGAGCACTGCAGATATACAGCGGCTGCACTGGCGGAACTTCCTGCAATTAGAGGCATGGCACTCTATGTGAACTCTCGAAGGTGTCAGAGCTCATATCTCCCCCCTCCACCTGATCAGAAAGGCCCTGTGCCGGTATGAAGGAGGGGTGGAGGGTAAAAGAGTGGGGGAGTGGTGGAGTGGGAGAGGCAGGAGACTCAAGGCTGTTGGCATGTGTTGTTTTTCCACTACGTGATCTCTATACCGATGCGGTCGGCATTAATTTTTGATGAACCATCGGCACAGCATCCTCCCCTCTCGCCCTCTCATCCCATCCCATCTCACCCCATTCTCTCTCTCCCTCCCTCTCTTTCTCTTACAGGCTTTTTTTCCCCCCACATATGTAAGCTCACTTTCTTATATGCTACTTTTTTTTTGCTTTGGAGCATCTGTCTCGCCTCCTGGAACTTCAGTATCTTTGTCAAAGTAGCTCAGAGGGGTTGAGGGATTTGGGATGAACCTCTCTTATTCGGTTTCCGTATTTGCTTCGTCTGGAGGCTCAGCAGATATTTCAGTCTAAATCAGCCTCAGTATACTGTATGTAGATTGTCAAACAAGACCTGCTGTGTTTGTGTTTGCTCTTCGCTTCATGTCACCGTGGATCAGAGTGTTAAACATTGTAACTGCATACTTTGCTAATACTGTGCATACAGTGCACAGTATTAGCAGCACTTGTGGCAACTTTATCAAACTTAATGAAGTATCTAAGAAGCTGGTGCTTTGATAGATGATGTAAATGATAAATGCAAGTCTTTTTTTAGTCAAATTATATTTAACACACTTGATATTGGCTAAAATAATCTCACCACAGTGTCCATTAGTAGCTGATCTGTAGATTTCGATTACACCGCCTGGTCCTGGCAGATGAAGTTTACCGAGTTGTCATGCAGCAACATTTGTCCTGTTTGTCAGTATTTGAAGGACTTCTCATACGGGTTTTTCTAACCAGTGATTTGCAGTTTTCTTGTACACATCTGGTGTACAGCATCACACTGTCATTGGTTTAGCGCTGCCCAAAAATGATTGCGATTGGTTTTAAAGTTGTGCAAACCTCCCAGAACGTTTTTTCCCTCAAAAAGTGCTGCAGAGGGTTCTGGGTATGCAAGACTATATTGTGTATGTTTAGTTAGTTGACAGAAGCAAAACATTACATTTAAAGTATAAAAAAGTTGCTATGAAGAACTTTATTTTGTTTTTGTTGATTCTGGTGACCCCGGTGGACAAAAAAACGGTACAGGCACCACCACTTCCTGTCTGAAGCAAGTAAAAGAAAGATGCAAGTACTTTTAATCCCTTTTTTTTTTTAACACAGCTGATTGTGGGATGCACAATATTGTATCAATCTGTGGCTATGTTAGATAAGTTACTAAAATATGATGATGGTGAAGCAATGTTTTTGTGTTCAGTCTACTCTTGCAGAGGATGACATTTTCATCAGACCAAGTCAGAGTCAGACCTGTTGACAGGCATTAAGAATAACTGAACACTTCACTGACTATACAGGAAAAGCCAGTCTTGTCGCTAATGACCTTGTTTGCTTATGTAGGACATATAGATGCGCAGCAGCATTTCAAACTGAGACTGTTCCATAGCCATTTTAAGATTAGGATTATGATTTAAGATGGGCTTTATTTATCCCACAATGGGGAAATTCACTTGTTATGACTGCTCGAGATTCAACAGTACAGGTAAAAGAGTCAGAAAAATATGCATAAAGCCAAATAGAAAATGAATAGAAAAACACAAGATATTTACAAAAACAAACCTCCTTGAAATATTTTTAAGCTTTCATATTGAAGTTTTGCATAGTACTATTAATGAGACATTGTGTTTTGCGTCATACAACATGTTTGTAGGTGGAGTGACATAACGGCTCCACTGATTAAATGACTGTATCTCACATTAAAATCTCCACAAGTGGAATGTTAAAGTAATGGTCACTTACGTTAATGCCAGTAAATTCTTTTGAGGCTCGGTGAATGCTGCAGCAAGCTTGATCTGAGGAAAATTAACGTGCTGCCATTGCTCTTAGAGCCAGCGACAGCAGTGGTCTTCAAATAGTTTTAAATACGTCCAGAAACTGGCACAGAATACCTTTCTAACACATTCCTAACAAATAGCATTGTTACAGGCTTCCAGCAGCTCTCTGGTCCGGAGATCGGCGGGCCAAGTGACACTTTACAGGAGCATAGCAAGCAGACTGAGGGATATAAAGAGCAACACATACATTTAACTTTTCTATTAAAGTGTGAAACGGGGGATTTATAGAAAAGGACAGGCGGATTTATCCTTTCCGTGCTTGTAAATGCTGAGCATGCAATTACCCCTATAATAGAGGCGTTGTGTCCAAATTGGGGCCATTAAAGTGATTTAACAGTGCGTGGATTGGTCCTGGCATTTGCGAGGATGTGTACACACGGGGTGTAGGGGAATGGGTGTTTAATCACATCGTTTTAGAGCCCGGTAATAGCACAGCAGCCCATGTAGAAAACTGATGTGCCACACAGTACAGCTTTACTCATTTGGTACTGTAGTTCAGACGGGGCTCCACCCTCTATGGTTATATTTTTGGATTGGCACTATCGGTCTCCTTCATTGATTGACGTCATGATAGTTTCTGAGTGTCTGCTTTCTGATGTTGCGCTTGCAAACAGCCGTGCACTGTTGTGTAAGTTAATTTGATTTTCAGAGTGGAAACATATTTGTGGGTTATTGCACTGGACAGTCACCGCTAATCTTCAAGTAGACTGTGTCTGGATTTTACGATTGGAGAAGTTAATGGCAAGTTTGTTTGTCTGCAGTACAAAGTCCCTTATTTTAGGGATTTCATTAATCTTTCCTTTTTGTTTTAGCATTCAAATTGTCAGACAAGTATTTCTGAAGTCTGAAGTAAGACTTGACCGATTCATCAGGGAAATATGTTGAATGTTTTTCCATTAGAAGTTGTTTTAATTATTGACATCTATACTCTGTCTACTGTATGTATGTATGTATGATACACAATCAGATTAGGCTACGTGTGGAGTTAAAGGAACAGATGTTTAAGTTACTTGAATGAAAAACCAAATAACACAAAATAATGGTTTCATTCAATGTCTGTCGCTGTTCAACAACTGGCCCGACAAAATCCAATCAGATTAAGGCTGCTTAGTAGTTAGGATGAAAGGATAGCAGTTTGTGGAGAATGTCTTCTTGTATTTTTTAAACAACAAATTGCTCTTGATTAAATACATTTTCTCATGCCAGAATTGTGTATTGTATATTTTGTATTTAGTATCAATGTGTAGGCACAGACATTTTTAATCTGTGAAATTCTTAACAGTGATTAATAGTTGATCATTGACGTCCATGGTTTTCACTATTGACATCATCTGTCTGTTTAATGTTGATCTTGTACATTTGTAGAGGTTTGTGCAGCAACATTTCTATATGTAATGTGCAAGGAATTATTATCATATGCTGTATGTATTGTGTTAATATTTCTAAAGTTGACATTATCAGCACTAGAAAGAGTAGGAATGCGATGTATCAATTTCTTTCAGCCAATGCGGAGAACATTTGGTTGCCTGCTTCTCACGGCTGAAACCGATAAGATAACCGATCATTTCTGCAACTTGTGAAGAAGTTAAGAACCCTGTGTTTATTCACACCTGCGGGTAAGGAAGGCTTAGATGTGGTGAGCATACATGGGTGATTTAATATTCCAAAACTCTTATAACATTTGTTATGTTAAAACTTTTTTTTCCTCCTCTCGTAAGCCTTAGGGGACATGTATTGTGTGCCGCGCTTGCTGTTGTTGTTGTTCTTTTTTTTTCTTCCTAGTCTTGTTCTTGTCTGGGTTTTTTGGCGGATCACAACTGTAAAAGTGCATTTCCCCACCTACGGTATTAGACTGTGATGCTGTGCTTGTTAAGTCTCTAAAAGCAATTTGGCTTTGTATTATCGTCTAGGAATTCCAACAAATACGATAAATGGCTGATAACAGATATTTCCCATTATCAGGGAGATCATTTATCGGCCTGATATCATCGTGCATCTCAAAGAAAAAGTGTGTGGCAAAAGTTCTTGCTTGTTTGGTTTTGCATCACATTTCCAGGGGAGAACATAAAAGATTCTCTTTTTGTTAAAGAAAAAAAAAGCCGTCCATTTCACGTTTTTTTTCTTTCTTCCGCTCTCAACCTCTTTACCACTGGTGAATGGCATTTAATGCATCTTCTGCATCCTCAAAGACACCTCAAGGAAGAAAGGAATTCATCAGAATGAATAGGAGGCAGCATTTTTAATATTGCCCTCATATGCTTTGAAATGCAAGAAACCCTTTCGCTCTCTTCTCCGCCGCTTCTACTTTCTTGTCCCCCTGTTTTCTCCCTCCCCTCCCCTCCCCTCTCCTCCTCCTCCACCACTTTTTGCCCCGGTCTGTGCTCTGTGCGCACTGGAGTGGAGCCCCCGTACAGGCGTGGCGTCCTGGGGAGAGCTAGTAAAGCATTTATTATGGGCTTTGCAGTTCTGTATTATACTGGCAAGCACAGAGCCACTCATGCTTGGCCTTTAACTTCCCTCTGAAGTTCAGCCATACATGAAAAGAGGGGGCTCTGGCCCGCTAATATATTCCTGGTTTAATATTGTATCAGGAAAGAGTGAGGGACGGGGTAAGGATGAGAAGAGGAAAAAAAAGGGGGGTGGGGGGGTGGAAGAGGGGAGAAGAAAATTGTGTTTAAAAATGTAAATGAAATCCATGAGAGGGTTCTTCCGTGCCTGTTCACTTGGTAGTTTGCTGATTAAATATCACGTGGTGACACTGGCAATGCCCAGCGGAGCTTTTGAACCCTGGATCTGTGAAGAATCCTTTTCGAGGCTTTGTGCGTGGGCTGTCTAGCATAACTTCCTCTCAAGTAACAATATAGGGACGAGCGGACAGGAAGCAAGACCGCTCTCTCAGCGCTACATTCATTCACTCGCCGACTGCCCCGATATCAACTTTGTTGGGCTCGGGGTGTAAGTGGGAAAATCTCTGGTGTCTATAAAAGAGGAGAAGAGCGACGCGAATTAGCCAAACTATCCATCTTTAATTTTTTTCCTTCCATTTTCTTTTTTTTCCCTTGAAAGATCTCCCCCCTTTTTCTCATCACTCTTCTTAAATCGCTTCCTCATTGGCGGGTCGTACTTTTTAGGTCAGGCGCTTTTTTTTTTTTTCCTTTTTTTTGGTGTTTGGGGACATTTCTGTGGTATTTTATTGGTGTGTTCACCATATGGAGGGGGACAATGGGCAGGACATCGGGCACACCCTAATTTTTGGATTTCTCTCTTCTCTCTTCCGCCTCTCCTCTCTTTTGGGTGTGTTTGTCCGTTGTGTGTCCTGGTCGAAGGAGAGACCCTCCTCCACAGAGCTTGCAAGAGGAACCAAGTGGAGACGGTGCTTCAGATCCTGGCGCTCCCTGGCACGGACGTCAACGTTGAGGGTAAGACTTTCTTGCTTTCTCTGTAACCTCAGTCTCACCGTCATCTCACTTCACTCCCACTGTTTGCTCTGGGGTTTTTCGGTGAGCGATTAACACTGGAGGAGAAAAAAAAAAAGAGCAGAGAAGAAATAGGGGTGTGTGTGCGTCATCATTGAGGTTAACCTTCAGCTAAAATGTAAAGGGTGTGTCTAGGAAGAGCGGGATGGGTTTGGAGACTCCGATTTACAGCTTTATGGTGACTTTGCTAAGTGAATTGGACGCCTTTTGATATTTCAGAGTGACTTTCTTTTGTCCCTTTAGGTCAAATATAATGACTTGCCCTCCTTTTATTGAAATGCGCCGTTTCAAAGGGTTCCTCCGGTTTTGCAGTTGCCCTTTACGTCTCAGTAGGGGGCTTACGTAACAGCTGATGTCCAATATGTGATTAGGCAGAACTATGTGCTAAATGGTAAAATTGCCGCTGTCACTTTGTAGTTGTCTCCCAAAACGAGGCCCATGTTAACCGAGGCAAATCATTTCCGTTGGAGGCTGGGCAGATCCCCATTATTCCATTTAAATCTTCAGGATTTGTCCGACCGTGGCCGTTTAACTTGTAACTAACGCTTTATAACATGATCGACTGAAGTATTTTAACACTTCATAAAATGCAGATTTTTGCGTTATTGTGTAAGACACGGGCTGTTTGTAACTCCCAAACAAGAATTTTAAATAGCTGTAAGAATAGCTAATCAGTCTTTAGCAGTCTCATGTGCTTTGCTATTCATCTAATGGAAACAAACAATTATAACAAAAAATATTTGGAATTTGTCTTCGCCAAGATTTGGCACGGAATTCCTCCAGTTAGCTCCTGCTATCTTTTTTGCTAGCCACTCAGAGCTAACCAACAAGTTAGCCACAACCAAGTGGGTTAGCCTGCTCATGCCACAAGCCTCTCCAAATTTTAAATCTGTATTCAGGACTCTCCAGTAAAACATTGTCCAATACATCTATTCTGATTGCACCTGATATGTAATCAAAATACTACACTTTAGTCACCATTTTCCATGTAAATTCTTGGAAGAAAGCCAAGTCTTTGAATAGCCGTCTTTTAAATATGTATTTAGCCAGTTCACCTTAAAAGATATAAGATAACAGTAACTTTCCTATTTATTTATGTTCGTGTTTGTGTGTTCTTGTCTTGATGCCCTTGTAGACCATGCAGGCTGGACGCCCCTGCACGAAGCGTGCAACCACGGCAGCACCGCGTGTGTGGCGGCTCTGCTGTGTCACCACCCCGCCCCTGTGCTCAACAACCAGGTGGGTGGAGTCAGTCCGCTGCACGACGCCCTGCTGAACGGACACATGGACATCGCCAAAATGCTACTGGAGCATGCAGGTGGGTGAGCTTCACCAGTACTTCAGAGCGTAATCTGACGTACAGCATCACACAAAATACGGGTATTATAAGATGTAGCTAGCACCAGTAAAACAAGTGAACTCCAGTATTACCTTTATGATAGCAAAAAAGTGCTATTTTACCAAGTAATATTGCTCTTTAACGTTGTTGCTAAGCAGCACACAAGTACTTACGTGAGAGGCCATGTTTTGCAGAGGTTGAGAATATATTTGTGGTGGTTTGCCCTCAAAGTGGTGAACGCCAACATCCACACTTTAAAGTTGGCTGCAGCTTTGCATACATTTAGGAACTCAGTTGCGAGGAGAGTCATTCTTCTAATTTGTAAAGTGGATTGAGTCAGTCTCAAAGATATATGGTAAACATACGTCGATGGTTTTATATGAAAATGAGCACCTTTGTGTATCAAGGTGCATATGTGCATATAAGGTAAGGCTACTGCTTTAAATATTTCTCTGCCAATAAGAATAGAACCCGACCTTCCATTATTTTAATGTTGGTTGTGTCTGTATGTCCTTTATAAGCTGAAGCTATGACACTGGTATAGGTGTCAGCGCTATTCATTTTCTCAATACCATTACTCAGGCAGGTTCAATTAAAAACTCCTCCTCTCACTATATGTTACATGTTTGTACATTTCCTAATTGGATGGGATATACTCAACTGTTTTCATGTCTCTGCGCAATCCATCTTCCCTGAAATGATTCATTAAACCAAATGGTCCCCGTCACACTGATGGAATCATATAATGTTAAAATAAAACACCTTTAACTTGTCTAGCCAGTCGGCTGCCAAGAGAGCTAATCTGTAGAATTAGCCATTTAGCTAATGATTTACTACAGCGGTGGGCGGCGTGTCACTGCTGCTGTAGCCAAGACAAGCTCTCAATTTAATGTAGCCAACAAATGTAGCGGAGCTTACTGACAGATTGAATGCTGCTTTCGACCTTATTAGCAGGGGCAGTTTTATCTTAACTAGCCTCCTGCTGGAGGAGGGGACCTGTTGATGGCAAGGCTTTTAAAGGGCCACTCCACTGATTTTACACATCAAGTTGAGTATTTACTGTCCAGCCTGTGGAAGCTGTTGTATAATGTCTTCTCCAGAGTCTGAAAAAAAAGTGACCTGATGTCGTCTAGCATAAATTCTTCCCTACAGACTTAGGCCATGTAGATTGAAAGACATTTTTATAAAAGTGGGCAGTTTGACAATTTTAGATTGTGATCCATTCTAAAGCCATCCGCAATCTACTTACCTGGTGAGTTGTAGAGATTTTGGTGTTGAATGTCCTCCTTTCAAACTTCTCAAAATCTCACTGACGATCTGTGCTGATTGGATGGATTAATTGCTCTATCGATATGCATATCGTAAGTAATGAAACGTGAGTTATGGCTAGCGGCATGGCAGAGGAGGAGCCTGTGCAAAAAAATTAACTGATCTTTCGTGTATTATTGTGTTTAAATGGCACAAATGGAGAAATTCATAGGCTATAGGATAATTGAAGTCTGGCTGCAGTCTTCAGGGTATTTTATAATTAAGAAAAAAGATTGCAATTTAGAACTCAACCGTGGTTATGATCAAAACGCTTATGATATGTCCAGATTGCCTAAATCTACATGGGCACTTACCCGGCATGGAGGATGGGACCAAAGATGCAGTTGTTTTGCACTATGGAACATGATGATGTAGGGTTTTTTGGGCTTCATCTGTACTTCAGAATAAAAATGAGGTTTTGTCTCTTGGCTATTTATTTTTTTGTTTAATTCTTTTTAACCTTTGTTTAACCAGGATAGGTCCCATTGACATTAAAGGCCCTGACACAGCAGGTCAACACAGCTGTCAGTGAGCATCTGTGGCTCTAGTCAGTGCAGTGTGTCCCATGGTTGACTGAGCATGTAGAATTGTTCGTCTGTGATAGAAATCACTCGGATTGGCTCTTCAGGTATGCGAGCCAGTGCACAAAAAGAGAAACAGAAAAAAAGAAAGGATGATTTCACACATTTAGTGTGGTTTCTCCTTACGTTTCCCCCCTTCCTTTTTGCATGTAGAATATGTTTGACTTTAATCAAACATATTCTACATTAGAGGCATATTTGTGGTGTGTTCAAATGCAGCTTTTTGGGCAATACGCAGGAGACGTAAGGCGACACAACAGTCGGCCTTCAGTGCAGCTAGTTCTTTGATACCAAACCAAAAAATAGCCAATATTACAATTTCTAACTTCCCATTGAATGAAGTGCAGTACAAGCACTGATGCGTGTATTTTCATTGTGGTTTTGTTTAAAGGTCAGTTGGTGAGGATAAGACAAGAATGTAATCATTTATCTAGATAAGCATTAAAAGACAAAACTATGAGAACTGGGTTTTTTTTTTGGTTACCTATCGCTACACACACACACACATACACACACACACACACACAGACACACACACACAGTGGGCCCAAGACAAACAGAATTGGTACTGGACCCCAGAGACCATCGCCGTCGTCTGCCTCTTCACTGTGTGATTTCTAGATCATCTTTACCATCTCTCCCTCCGCCCCCACTGCTTGTCTTCATAATCTCCATGCAATCCTGCTCTGCAGTTTCTGTCCAAACAGATTACAGCATCACCTCATAAGATGTCTGTTAATGTCTTTTTGACAAGATTAGAGGAGTCAGGATCCGCCGCTTGCGAAATTCTCATGCAGGTTTTTTTGTGTGAAATGTGTCACAACACAACTGGCTGGTGTGTCTGCATGTTTGCGTGCCACATACAGTCTGAGCTCAGGGAGGGTTGAAGGAAGCGTGACGGGTGTCAGCTCAGGAGAGGGTGGCGTCACTGGGTGCACGGCAGCAGGTGGCAGAGGAAATGTGTGTGCATTTTTTTTTTTTGGGGGGGGGGTAAGGGGTGTCATTCCACCGGCGTTGAACAAGTCTCCCATGTAACGTACCTCTGCCTCTGCTCACTTCTCAGTTTGACTAATTATAGTTAATTTGATTCGACTTTCCCATTAACACATGTACATATTCTGTCCTCAAAAAATAAATTAGACTGGGATTGTTTAGTCCCGGAGAGGAAACAAGAGAGCGCTCCCTTTTTTTTTTTTTTCCCCTCCCTTCCTCAGGAACAGGAGGGAGAGCAAATTAAAAGAGGTCAGAGGAAGAAGCAGCTATCTGTATCTATAAAATTAGAAGAGGAAGAGAGTGTGTGTATGTGTGAATGCAGCAGACGTCTGGCCTGCTGTCTAGGCCAGGTCTCCTCGCCGGGACAGAGCAGAGCAACAGGACTGAGAATACTCCCGACATGAAACACCTGCAGGCTCGTACATTATACTTCTTTTTCTCACTCGCTCTCTCCTGACTGTTTGCTATTTCCTCACACCTTGATGACGGGTTGTCTAAAGGCTACAGCAGGGAGCTGATGAGGAGGTGGTCCTCTTGACTCCAGGCTATACTGTCTCTCCCTGATCCGCAATGTGGTTGCCATGGACACCGTCAATAGGCCTGACTTTTTTTTTTCTCTCCTTTTTTTTTTTTATTCTTTTCTTTAAGTCCAAGCTGTTAAATGTGGAAGAAGTTTTAGCTTTGGGGGCTACATCATGCTTAGTTACTGTAACCATCTTTATGTTGTTGTTCACTCCAGTTTGTTTTTTTTTTACTTTTTGTGCTTGTGGCTGCATTTCTAACGCCCATACATCAGACTACTTTTTCGAATTCTCCCATGATAGTAAAACGGGATAGTGGGCCATCTGCATTCCTCTCTCTTTTTTTTTTTTTATTTATCGTATTCCCGTGATTTTATTCTTCAGGGTGCCCGCTGCACCTCCTGAAACGATATTTTTCATTGAGGCATTCACACTGCCGTCCTAGTTGTTTCCAACAGACAGGCTGAAACAAGCTGCCAAGGTTTTGGTAGGCCAGAGAGGGCAACGCTGACACTGGCACACCAACAAAGCCTTTATTTGGGAGTGATCTCACCCCTTTGTAAGCCTGTCTGCTTGGAGGCCTGGGCTCTGTACGTGTGTGTGTGTGTGTGTGTGTGTGTGTGTGTGTGTGTGTGTGTGTGTGTGTGTGTGTGTGTGGTGTGTGTGTGGTGTGTGCATTTTTTAGGGGTGAATTGTAAGAGGGGGAGGAAAGGATGGATCCCACCCCCAACCCCCTCTACCTCAGTCCCTCCAGGCTTATGGAGCTGGCAAGGAAAGGATGCCATGGCTGAGGGCAAGGCTGACTCTGCTCCCCTCCCCCCTCCTACCCGTTGCCCAAGGCCCCCCCACATGACCCTGTGTATAAGTGTGTGTTTGCGTGCACGTGGCTTTTTTTTTTTTTTTTTACATGGTGTGGAGGTGTCCTTGGCTATATATTTTGGTATATGTGTATGCATGCACAAATAATTTCTTCGAGTCTCGAATGCTGTAATAAGTGTATGCTGGGTTGCAATTAAGCATCTGTACGTGTGAGTGTGTGTCTGCGTCTTTGCGCGTGTGTGTGTGTGCTTGCCTGCTGACACTCCCTGTACCCCCTTCCTCAGCTGGTAGGAGTGTTGAGATTTTGCGGGGTGGCCAGGGCAGCCGGTAGCCCTGATTGGAATGGAAAATGACCCGGAGCCTTTAGCTGTGCAGTTCAGACCTGGAGCGCACGCACACACACACACACACGCAGAGGAGGCGTGTCGGTGAGCAAAAGGGGTGGAGAAATAGAGAAAAGAGCCTTTAAGCTGTCACCACTCGCCCCTGTGAGCGTAATCGCTGATGGCGTCGTCTCAATGCAGCCCACCGTGTTACTAAGCACAGCCAGTCCACCTCGACTTGTAAACACAGACACATTCACACACACGCACAGACTCATTTAGATGCTCAGAGGGGAAAGAGTACGGGAGCAGAAAGAATTGTTCAGGTGTGTGCAAATGCGTTTCTGTCGTTTCTCTTTTGTCTAATTGTTTGGCTTGAGTCAAGTTCAGCGATGGCAGGAGAGGTTGCTACATGACTGCCTCCTCAATTTCTCCCCGGGTTTTTGAGCGTCTCTCCTACGTGTGCACACACACACACACACACAGGCTGTTAACGCACAGCGCCCCGTGGTCCCTGCAGATCTTAATGTGAACGAGTGTTTGTGGAGCAGAAAGATGTCATTTGCTCAGTGGCACAGGAAACACACGGTCCCCTCGGACCGCTGGAGTCAGTCATGGTTTGTCTCTGTCTGTTTGTCTATCTCTGTCATAGATACACAAGACACACACACACACACACACAGGTAGTGCTTTAGACACACTTGGGCCTCTTCACTGTCAGTACGGTAAAGAAAGTTCATTCTGCTCAGCTCTTATTTCCCTATGGGTCCTGAACTGGCAACTGCGAGGAACTGAGTACTTGTACTATTAGAGGTGAGGCTGTGTTTGGAGCCCTCGGCTTCACTCGTGTGTGTGTTGCTGTTTCAACTGCAGCTTTCTCCGGGCTGTATTTCAAGGACTTTCCCTCGCTGGGAATTTTTTGACTTGATTCTCCTTCTTTTCTCCTCTCTTCCTGCCTGTCTCTTGCTATCCAAACCCTCTTAACCAACCTTTCTTTCTGTGTTTTGGGGTGGTTGCCAGGATTAAGTCTGGAGCTCTATCCAACAGTCTCCCCGGGTGTTCCTCAACGTTCTTTAAGAGGAGGGAGAGACCCCTTTTCAGATGTGTGCTTCATATAGATGAGGGCCAGTGGCGATCAAAGGAGGGTGCTGATGATTTTGCAATTTGTTACCAAAGGTTTCTTGCAGGCTACTTATGCCCAGTGCCACCTTTTTCGAGTGTAGAAACACATACAAACATATTCTGCCCTTTTTAAATAGCTGCAGCATTCAGTGAGCATGAAGGCCACACGGAGCTCGCTCCAGTGGAAAGGAAAGGGCAGAGGCCAAGGAACATTGAACCATTCTTCCTTACATTGCTGTCCTCTTTCATCAGCAAGGTTCTGGTGGAGATTTACGGTGTATATTTCTTTGTAAGGACCACATAGTAATTTAAATGGTGAATTTACAACTGTGGATAACATTCTCTTCCATCCACAAAGCTTTAGTTCATCTCCTCTGTCGGCTTGGAGGTTGATTGAAAAACAAGGAGATGATTTTGTGTTCCTGGCCATGAGAATTGTTCTCTGTGTCTGTGCTCCGGCCCTGAACTCAAACTGTGGAACCCTCCACAAGGATGAAATGGTCGAACCCAACCCCAAATCGAACCGTTCAGCAGCAGCACTGAAGTGAAATTGAATAATGTACACTTGGAAAGTTGAAGAAAGTCAGATTTATTAACAGACACATTCTTTAAACTGTCCTGAATACAAATCCCGGGTATTCAGATGTGATGTTCCATCACACATTAGGTCGGTACAATATAATAAGGTTATGTATTGGACACTTGTCATTTTCTCTTCTTGGCTTCCTCCATCAGTGTCCTCTTTGGTCTCTTCACCTCTGTCATGATGTCCGTAGAAGGTGCTCGACCTGGTTCCGTTGCCCGCTCTCCTGGCCCCGCTTCTGGTGCTAAAAGTCATCAAGAATGGCACTTTAATTCAGGGGGAATCAGCCTCCTTTTTCTCAGCTTACCAATAGTATTCTAATAAACTGAACAGCAGGATCACACAGTATCTTGTTGATGAGCAGATAATAAGTAGGATTCAGTGTCCAGTCTTGGCCCAACAGGTAAATTATGTCTCCGATGTCACAATTATTATTTTATCAAGGCACCATCAAATGTGCACTTTAGATCAATGAGATGTATACGCAAGTAACATCATGAAAGAAGAATTTGAGATTAGATATACATAGTAAGATACTGTACAGGGTTTTCTACACAGAACTTATAACTAACACTGTGATTGGTACAGTTGCCCAGTAGCCTGTGTGAAGAGCAAAGATAAGTCTGCTGACTGGTTTGATACATCTTTTGAAATAAATGGGTCCTTTACTGAAACCGTTATTTGTAGGTTATGAATTTATTATTTATTAGTAGTAGTAGTACTATTTATATTTTTTCCAATAAAGGAAGCTAATTTAAGCAGTTGCTGCAAGCAGTCTCAGATTGTGATTGCTCTTGAATATGCCGACAATTGACTTTTCAGTTCACCTGTAGAGATTCCCGTATTTAATGTCCTCTTGAGTCCATTTTCCAAACTTGTCATGTCACTGACCGGCTGCAATTTCCGTGCTGCATGTACAAAGTGATGTAGCCAACGAGATGATTTTGTAAATAATTTATTTTACATTGTTTTTTCAGCATTTCTGCTTTCGTAGATCGTGACAGCTGAAGACTTGCATGTGAAGCGATTGCTAATTTTTGTTCTCTGTTTGAAAATGCATATGTCGCACTCTCATCTAGCCTTGTTTAGTTTTTATGGTGTCTTGGAAGCCCGTGCAGGCTGAGCACAGGTATATGTTCGACACAATAATAAAAGTTCAGTTAGTCAGTATTGAAAAAAATATGGGGCTTTACTTATTTAAAATTTCCTAAGAGGAGTTTTACGCTACAGTAGATGTTGAGAGCCAACAGTGATTAGTGTTTGAACTCTGGTGGAGTGGGTCACACAATGAAAATCATGTTTAAATGAAGACATTCAATAGCAGCTGCGTAAATCCTTCTTTCTATAGAAGCTGAATCCTGCTGTGTAGTAGTTGTTACTTTTAAAGTGGTTTGAGCAGCAGTGGGGAAGGTACATATGGTGTGAAGCAGTTATTGATTCAGTAAGAATGTGAGTCAGAAGTTCCCAGGTTTAGCTTTGTCATTATAATGTCAAATGTCAAGGCCAAATGAATTCACAAGAAATATACTTTTCGTAACCACTCCTTCTGGTATCAGACCACAGATGCTGAAGGGCAAGGGTCCCTTTGAAAACTGTCGACAGTGTTTTGTGGATTATCCAGAGCAACAGGAACATTATATTTGATATGGCATTCATTTATTATTTATTTGTTTGTTTGTTTGTAATTTACTTTATCACCAGTGGATAAACCCTGGTGATATCATTAGGTGATCCCCTGACCTTTATCCATCAGCAGGTCATTTATCCAGTGAAATATCTCAACAGACTATGATACCTTGATTCGCCTTGTCTTTGGATGCAGTCATCTGCAAAAGTCTGCAAACGACACCCCTATCTGCTTTAAATAACGTTTAATATGCCGCAGATTATACTTCTACCACACGTGCTCATGTTTTCATGACACCAGCAAAAGCAGATTTAATGTTTAAGGTTTGAACAACCTCTCCTCCATCTCCATTAGAAGTCCGTCTGCAGCCACATCAAATTGGTTGAAACCGTCGTGAATCTCAACTGTGCGGTCACGACGGTGCAAAAACATGATTGGCTGATAAGGCTCCCGGTGTGGCTGCCATAAAGCAGATGGGCCCCGAGCAACACTCCACTCTGGCAGCGTTCCTCCTTTTATACATCCATGGCAGGGTTATGAACTAGAACAAAGCATTTATTGGATGAAAAATTAATACACGCCCCCTTGTGCAGGATGAGTCATCTGCATTTTTAATGATTTTCCAGGAAGCTACCGTTTCTTAAATAAAAGATAAAAATAAATATTGATTGTTGTTGTCTTGTAGCCACATTTCGGTCCACTTAACGGCATCAAATAAGCTCTCGAATAGTTTGAGTAACCAAACGAGGTTTAGTGCATGTTAATGGCATCACAGGAAACTGTTCATTTTCTTAGCACATGATGATTCACTGCACGATATATTATTAGCTCTAACGGCGGATGTCAGTGATTAGCCTTTTCTGATTCAAGAGACCAGTTAAGAGTTCATTCTGGGCTCCACTCTGATTATTTAAGATGCTTAGCGCCAGCCGCTGATCAGCATCCTGTAATTTGGAGTGTATCTGCTGCCCCCTCTCACTCGAGGTGTCGGAGTGGCAGGGGATTACACAGGGCTAGCGGCTGGTGTCCGCGCGTACACATGTTACCCTTATCTGCCCCACCTCCTCCTGAAGGCTGCGATCCAAGTGTAATCTGCGCCTGACCGGGCAGTGAGGGGAGCAGGAGCACGGTAATCACACACAACCTGTTAAGGATGGCGCTCACCTGTGACTGAGAGGACAAAGCACTGGCTATAATGACATTAGTAGAGGCAGTGCAGCGCCGTTCCCGCTCCTCTAATGCCGGCATACAAAAGACATTGACCTGACCGCATCATCTGATGAAACCTCCTGAGGCCACGCTTTTTATACTGTGAATATGAATGCGGAAAAATGGGAGAAAAATATCGCTGAATGCTCAGACGGTGTTGCTAAAACATGGGGGAGGCGGTGGCAGCGGGGTGGGGGGGTGTTAGCATATTCACATGTCTGGCTGGTCTTTTCTCTTTCCTGCATCTGATGCCTCTCCGCTGACTGCTCTGGTGCTCCACTCGGGTCGGCCTTGTTGTTTTGTGCTGTGGTTTTCTAGTCGCTAGCTAGCAGCTCCCTGTGGATATGTGATGCCGTGCCCCTGGCTGCAGTTCACACACTCGCCCTGCCTCTCTCATTGAGGCAGCGAGGGGGGAAAGGAGAAAGAGAGAGAGGATGTTTACCATGCTGTGGAGCTGCCTGCTTCCCAGCTTGTCTGCCTCAGACCAGAGACACAGAGAGAGGGAGACATAGGGGGAGGGAGCACTGCATCTTTCTTTCCTTCCCTCCCTCCCTCCCTCTTTTTGCGCCAGTTTTCCCCTCCTCCCCTCTCGCTTTTATATTTCTTGTCTTCGCCTGCCCTCTAAAGGCCAAAGGGCTTTGCGCTTTGTATGTATATGTCTGTGTGTGTGTGTGTGTGTGTGTGTGTGTGTGTGTGTCTCTGTCTCTGTGTGTGTGTGTGTGTCTCTGTGTGTGTGTGTGCGCGTGTACCAGTCGGACTGCATCTGGCTGGTGCATCAGGCAGTGGCTCTCGCTCGGCTTGTGCGTTTCCTCCCTCCGCTCTGGCTTCAGAGCTGAGGTCTTAGCGGGGGCATTTTCACATTCATGTACACACACACACACGAACACAAACGAACACACACACACACATAAAGGATGGTGTAATTACCCTGTGCTCTCATGTAATCCCCCAGGTGTTGTATTTATCTCCACTGCAGCATATCTGACACCCAGCGCCAATACCTGGATTTACTTCAGTCAACGTCCCTGCACCAGAACCCTTCCCCAGTCTCTAGTCTCATAACAGTGTGTGTGTGTGTGTGTGTGTGTGTGTGTGTGTGCACGCATCTGTTAAATTAAAAACAGCACGTGACTCTATTTTCATGTCTGTTAGAAAATACGTGATTCAGCAGTGGCCATGACCACAGACATCTTAGGTATTGAGTGCAGCTGCTGTGTGGTGGGACATTACAGTGCATTTAATAGACCTGGATGGATCTTCTCGTCGTATAGACGGAGAAGAAAATACATTTTTAATCCTGGAAAAGCAAAAAAAAAAACCACGAGCTTATGCTTAATGGAAAAAAAAATTGAGCAGGTAAACATGCAAATGTGACAGCACGCACCGGCAGACACGGTTAGCTTTCAGGCAGACAGATCCACAATCAAACACGCAGCCGTACAGGCAGTCGCAGAGACTTTCAGGCAAGCCGAGCCCAGGGCCGTGCTGGGGGGGCCCTCTCCTCCCCACACCAGTGTCGTCTCTCTGGTTGGAGTCTGTCTGTCAGACGCGGGTTTGACACGATGACGTCGGGGAACTTTAGCGCTTCTGTATCTCGCGCTTCTCTCTCCGGCGCTGGTGATGTACATCTGGCGTGTAAGCGAACAGCGCTGACAGAAAGGAAGCTGGAGGAGGCAGTGGTAGGTTTGTATTAAGCTGCAGCAGACACCTTGTGTTTGGATTTGGGTGGATTTCGTGCTTCAGTTGATTTTTATTTGAGATTTTCTAAGGCAACTCTAGAGCCAAAAGATTTCTATTGTTTGAAGATGGGAATCTTGTATTGTAAGTGCCGCTTCATCTGGTGATTTATGCTTAAATAATCCCTATTTTTGTTACACTCATTGACAATCTTCACGGCTGCAACAAGCCATTTTCCCATGAGAGGAGAACGCACTGTAGGAGTTTCATCTTATTTAACTAATGCACGGAATTCATGCATCTCAAGGGGCTGGTGTAATTTAAAAATGTAGTTCATGCATATACACTTGACATATTTGAGTAGTCTTGATTTAAATTTTTCTCCCTTTGTTTTTTTTTTTTTTTTTTTTAATGTAGCAGTTTAAATGTCCTTGTGCCAGCTGAGGACAAGTGCGGCTGCAGCAAGTGGCTGTGAAAGGAGGAGTAGGTAGGATTGTGGCCCTAATGCCTCCGCTGCACCTTGCAGGGCTCAGTCCAAGGCCGGTCCTCTCAAAGGAAGCCACAGAATGGGACGCATTGTGAAGGGGGAAAAAAAACGGCCTCGGTCGTGCCATCCTTTTTCAGACCTCACCTGGAAGGTACAAAGATGGATCCATTTTACAGCACGCAAGACGTCGCATGTTCCTGTGTGTCCGCAGTCTGGTGGACCTGAGCGTCTCTGACGTGTATCTGCCATGGCTGGCTTCACACATTACAGCCCCTCCTACTGGATGAGCGTAATAGCGAGGACAGCTTGTTATAGAAACCTGGTGATTATGGCCCGCTGTGAACAACCTCCGTCTGTCTCACACACGCCACGCCGCTCCGTCTCCCTCTCCCTCCCTCTTGGCCTTTCTCTCGTGGCCACTTTGATCAAATCTGTGCTCTTACGTCCTTGACTGCTGCCCCCTATGCCTGACCCCTGCATTTGAAATTTCCCCGCTTATGTAAAAGTTTATGTAGATTAATGCCACAATTTATGCAGATTCAGTTTTCGCCACTCAGGCTTGAAGCACTAAAAGGTAGATGAGCGCTGACCTTCCCGGCTAACAGCTACGTGAGCTCTCAGCGATTATCTCATAACTGCTGCACACGTTGTTGGTTCTGTGGCAGACAGAGAGATGGAGAGCAATTTCAGAATTCATAACGTTCCATTTTTAACCTTTTTTTTTTTTTTTTCAAAAGTGTCATTTAAAAAATGGCTGTCTTTTTGTCAAAATGGCATTCGTGGTATCGCTTTGTAAGTGTGGTTTATGTCACAATGCACCACACACCTGCACACACACACACACACACACACACACACACACACACATGATTGCCCCGCCTTTAAGACATCATGCCTCCTGCAGCCCCACAGTGTCTGTCAAACAGAAACAACTGCCAGCAGTGGTATCAGGCAGCCGTCTGTGTGTCATGCCGAGCCTCCACAGAGCCGTAAACTCGCAAGTGGCGGCAGCATTGCCGAGGCTGAACAGTCAAGTGCCATCAAGAGCAGTTTGCCATAGAAATGGGTCTATCTGAAAGCAAACAAAGGGCTCACACTTGACTCGACCCGCTCCGTGTAGGCTAAGTGCGCACGGGCCTGTCTGACACTGGAAAATGGCTTTCAGTCTGAGCAGACAAAGCAGAACAGTAGAGAGAGTAGATGGTAAATGTCAGCATTCTAACTTTCCTGGGAGGAACAAAGTGTTCAGCTGCGACTGTCATGTCCAGTTTGAAATGTGTGGGAAGCACGGCTGAAAGGATGAGGCGAGGTTGTTGGAGAGGCTTTGAATTTGTAGATAATTGTTGTTTTTTTTTTGTTTTTTTTTAGCATTAATAACTCTTCTGTCTCTTTTACTAAAAAATAATATTTAAAACTCTTCAATAAAAGGGAAATCCTAAACTCAGTCATCGCATCGAGTGATTTTGATCAACTTCTTTTTTTTTTTTTTTGCCAGGAATCAACTTCACAAACCTCGTTCTCACGTCTGAACTTCTCGCAGGGCAATTTTCTGACATCACAGTCGAGGTCTGTTGCGCGGTTGACACCCCCGGTAGCTCTCTGTGTTAGTGTTACTGATGATGGCGATGAGCGCGCTCACAGCATTAGATAAAAGAAAAAAAAAAGAGAGAGAGAAGCGAGCAGGAAAGCAGAGCCTCATTTAGGTCACTAACCCTCTGCGCCTCTTACACAAACACAAAGTGACCCGCCAGTCACACAGTTGAGACAAGGTGTCAGCTGAAATTAGTGCTGAAGTGAGCTAAAAGCCCTGGCTGGCACCGAGGCCCAGTGGGAAAACAGCTGTTCACTTTAACTCCTCACTTCACTGCGAGTGTGTGCGGGAGAGTCTGTGCGTGTGTGTACTTTACAGGATATGCATTCATGTGTGTAAGTGTGTGTGTGTGTTGTTTGTGCACTATTTATATCGGTTGCCGTGTCCCACCGTTGACCCGCGCGGCATCTCTTCCGCCTTGTTTGACAGTGATGCCGCGGCCCTCAGTAGCTTGGCTGCGTGTCGCTGAGTCACGACGCTATCGCTGATGCTTCAGCTGGCTGTTCACACTGAACTCATTAACCTCCTCGTCTCAGGCCGATCAGTCAATTCAGATTAAATACTTGGTGAAATCTTATTGAATTCTTACAAATCTTCTCAAAATAGGCGAATGTTACCTAAGATAATTTAAACTTCATTACTAAGGGCCAGATGCATAAAGCTCTATGTAGATTCACAACTAAACATTGTAGTACTAGTTGTCTATACCTGTCTATCTATAAAGAGGATGCTATACCAGAGTTCATGTTTGCTTCAGGAGATTATGATTTATTTTACAAAAACTACCAGAATTAACCAAAACTATGGGAATCTAGAGGCTTGACAAGAAAGAGCGAAAGGGTGAGAGGAAAAATTCACAAACTAAATTGATAAAAGACGCAAAAAACAAGAGCACTACAAGACCTCCGTCCTCGAAAGGAAAAATTAACAACCGAGGAAAAAACACAAAAGAACTCCAAGAGGGTTGGAGCTCCTTCTCCTGGGCACCTGAGGGAGGAGGGAGGAGGGTGGAGGGAAGAGGAGGAGAGAGTAGCTCTAAAGGGTGGAGTGCGTAACATTTGCTCCTGATCCGACATTCATTAGAAACAGAGAAAAAGAAGCACAATGTAAAAACCATCCACACCAGGGGCCATGTTTTGCTCTCTAGTCGTTGTCGTCGTCTTCTTTGTGCCCTTGGCGGATCGCAAACCATTAAAAGTCTTTTGTTTTCAGATTGATGGTATCAAAGTCCCAGTATGGGGCCACAGCGGTTCCAGTGTAAATAAAAAAGAATGCTAATATTCCTCGCTCATCAACAATTAAAATTGAGTTCACAAACATGCCTGTGAGTAAACGGCGTGTGTAAATGTTGCAAAGCAATTTTATGTTTTCCTCTAAAGTCTCTCATCCTACATTTCATGTCCACATCTTTATTTCGCCCACAGCTATCTCTAGACGAGCATTTGTATGTCTGCTCTGAAGTACGAATTCTTCCTTTACAAGCAACCTTTTTTTATGCGTGGGTAAAAGCTGTGTGTGTTTTTTTTAATGTACGTACACATCTTTGATAGATCCGGCCCCAAATGTTCTCCGTGCCAATTTCCAGGCAAAGCACTCTCGGGTCACGCCACTCACATCCTTCATGGCTTTAATTCTATGAGGCAACTTCGAGATGAGCTTGAGCGAACGGAGAATAATACCAGGAGGGTCAAAGAGTATATACGTTTAAGTAGCTATTGCATTTGGATTTTCAGTTTTGTCTTGGTGTGTGTGAAGGCTGTGACATGCTCTAAGTGCCCGTGCATGCACTTTGTCTCGAGCACTCCATCAGCTGAATACGTAACGCGCTCTCGTCCTTGCGCCTTCATGTGGAGAGTTGTTTTAGTTCAATAGATCCATTTACGGATCCTCTTAAATACTCCCCTGCTGTCTTTGTACAAAATTGATGAAGTGTTTGCCACTATTGGAACAAAGTTGAGCTGACTGTTAAGTGTTCTAAAAGTTCTGTCGCACAATTAAAAAATGACTCACCTGGTGAAAAGTATCAACAGTATTTACAGGCACTATTGGGCAGGTTGTTTTTCGATCCATGCATACAACCTTGTTAAGTGCAGTGGTGTGGAAAAGGAAGCTATTGTGTGTGTTAAATAGAAGTTAAGCTAGAAATGACTGTAGTCAGAGTCAGTGAAGCTGTTTGGTTTGATCCTGTATGAATTTCTTCCCCGTCCAGGCTCAGTTCTTCTGCAGCAGACCGATGGAGGCGGCAGGACTGCGCTGGATCTGGTGTCTGCGACGGGTCAGAGGGAGGAGCTCCTCCACAGCGCACAGGTTGGAGACTCAAAGAGAGACAGAGCTGTCACTGAGGTCTTGAACCTGCCCCTCCTGGAGGCCGGATCCACTCTGCTGGCCCACCTCATTTTCTCCTACCACCAAGAGAGGGGCCTGTCGGGCTGCATGCAGCCCAGCGACCCGTCCAGCAGCCTGGCCTACAGGCTAGTCCGTGCCCTGGAAGCACACTCCCTCCAAAATGTGACTTTGGGCTGGACGGACCAGCGGGCGGCAAGGCTGGCAGAGGATGCGAAGACACTGTTGGAGCTCAGCAGGGGGAGTTACCTGGGGCAGGTGCCGCAGGCAGTGAAAGAGTGCAAAGGAGAGAACACACAGTTTCTAATGGAGATCCTGGAATATGTTAAGTCTCAGGGAGAGGCGCTAGTGGTTGACTTGTGAAATGGAAATCTGAAAAAGAATTGAATGCACGACTTGCAAAGTGTTGAAATGCTGTTGTTGAAATGTTATCTGTGTCTGTGGGAAACAGCTGTTTACTATGTCATCACACAAGTCACCCGAGGCCCAAAAACTGTACAAACACCTTCTGGGTGGCTGTTAATGTATGCCTCCAAAATGACGGGGCTCTGTCTCCTCTGCCTTTCAGATAAATGGGTAAGCATGCATTCTGAAAGATAGCAGTTCATTTTGTTGAGAATCCATTTCATACTTTAAAAAAAACAACAACCACATAGTCTGGAGTGACATACTTCTTGTTTTGGTTGAAAATATTTCATGCTGGCTAAATGTCCTGGAAAAATGTATTCTTGTTGAATGTTTTTATATAACACTAAGATTTCTGTACAGGCTGTTACTACCTCAAGTTCCTTATTTTCTGCAGCTACTTTTCTGAATGTACAATGATAAGATTGTTTTTTTCACGTGGTTTTATTTATCAAAATAAATGAAAATATATGAACTGAAAACTCAGACGGCAAGGAGATGGAATTCTGACTGCATTTAATACAGAGGTTGCAGAAGTACACATTCTTTACTAGAGTAGAGACACTTGACACGTGAAAGTAGACTGGAAAAAGTAGAAGTACTGGTTCAACTTTTATTCTCAAGTAAAAGTAACAAAGTACAGGCTCTGAAATGTACTCAGGGTATAACAGTAAAAAGTATACCACCGATCAACATTTCTACCAGCTTTTCTGTGCAAAGCTAACTGAACCTCATGTCATATTAATTTAAGTTAAAGGTAAAGTGAGTAGGATTTGTCCATGCTGTTCTTAAACGCACCACAGAGATAGTTGATTATTGAGTCTCATTCCAAGGGCATCAAATACCAACAAAACAGGAAAATCCAGGCAGAGAGCTGCAGGTTCTCTGCAGATACGAGACACCAACACGCCTTTTCTCCTAATTCCAGTTTCTTTCTCCATTTCTGTCTCGTTACGTCTATTACGTTGTTTTCTTCTTGCCACGTCTGTGTGATGTGTGTGTGACATGCACTGGGGGGTTGAAATTGTCTTGAAGGTGTAGAGCAATAGCGTAACATAAAAATAATTCCCCTCCTAAACATGTTAGCCTGTTTTGATAATGTAAGGAGTAGAAAGTACGGATGTGTTGAAATGTAGAGAGTTCAAGTAATAATAATAATAAGTACAATAGCAAAGTATTGATTACATCAGCAGAGTGGTCAGGTATTTTGTACCAATAAATCAAGTGGAAACGGCGTGTGCAGTGTAAGAGTAAAAGGTACTCTAACAAATGAGTGGCTTCATGTGGGGTGCCACAGCGAAGGAGTAAAACCAGTTCTCACAGAAGTCCTCCTGAGATGCTCGAGGCACTGATGTGCACTCGGGGCCTCAGCCGCACAGACAGCCGTGAGGAATGAGCCACTTCCTGAGGCCGAACGTGGCTGTAGAAAGGAGCTTAGGCCCGCTTGTTGGAGTGGGCGATGGAGCCGCGGAGGTGTCGACTAGGGGACAGCTGAACCTGAAATGTGAGCGTAGCTTGTACCGGAGACTGAGATGAATGGCCTTACACCCCTGCTCGCTCCCCCAGTGATGACAAAAAATAATAAAAAATGAGATTGTCGTTGCCGCGAAACAGATTCTGCAATAAGCCAGACACTGAAGATGATAAAAAATATTTAATCCTTTGTTTGTTGTGTCTTTTTTTTTTGTTTGTTTTTTCTCTCAAAATAAGCAACATACAACAGATGCATTTAACTTCTCAATGCGGAAAATATACAGAATATTTTTCATTTTTCGTCCCTCCTGACTGAGCCATGTGTCAGCTCCTTATTCCTGCTCTCATTGGTCGGATGGGGCACATATAGATGATGTCACAAGCAGGCAACATCGCAGGCGGAAAAAAAAAAAAAAAGACAGATCTTAGAAAATGAGACAGGCATACACCTACATTACAATATCATCACCAGACCATCAACAGGCATACTGTATAAAATACAAACATAAATTAATCAGTAGTTAGCTATGTACAGTTATTATTTAAAAAATAAATAGTATCATTTCAACTCGGTGCAAATAAAAGTGCTTTTTTTCCCTTTACAGCTGTCTGTCTTATACATTCCTTTAGATAACTTATTTTCTCTACGTCATACAAAATAAAAACACTTTGGTTTGCTTGCAAATGGAGCCAAAGTCCAATAAATAATTGACACAAATAAAACAAAATAAAAAAGAAACGGTATTTGGATGCAATACCACACAATAGTCACCACCATTTTGCTGTAAAATAACTACATACAGTAGTAGACACGTACATATCAGGTATTCAAACAGTCCCTCCAGGCATTATAAAAAGCCATCCTTCACGAGCCGCGGAGTGTGTTTGTTGAGGAGGCTGTAATCAGTCTGCGACGCCGCTCTTGGGGGACAGTCTGTTATTGTCTTTCAAGTGGATTCCTCAAAGCAACAAAACAAAATCAATGGCCCTCTGGAGTGACAGATCCGGGCCTGTTGATATTTAAGCATGGAGATGGATGGGTGAGCAGGGAGGGAGCAGGAGAGGGTAGAGGCGATGGTGGGCAGACAGGCAGGGGCGAGAGGATGACAAAATGGCAGCGGAGAGCTCTGGTTGTGGCGAGGAAGGGGTTTAGAGAGATAAAGACAGACAGACAGACAGAAAGACCGACAAAGGGGGGAAAGGATGGAGGCAGGGATCAGTGGGATGAGAGGAGGCCTCCTCAAATGTAGCCTGAGCTGTGATCTTTCAACAGATGCTCAGCAAGAAGCCCAGGAGACCGTCCCTTCAGACAGGGTCGCAACCCCGCTCACTGACGAATGAGGGAACCGCAGAGAGAGCAAACGGAGAGAGGCATGATGGGAAGAGGGGTCTGAAATAGCCTAAAATGCACGCACACACAAGCACACACACACACACACATATCCCTCGGCCCCTGACATCTCAGGCCCAAGTCCCCGCAGAGCCTCGTCTTGTCACACGGCGGCTTGCTGCTCATCTAGCTGACGGCCTTCCACACCAGCAGTCTCCACAGCTGGCACTTCTGCTGCGCCACACACATGCTTTAACATGCTGACACACATACACACACACACTGGCTCATAGACTGAATCCACGCATCAGTCTACAGCTGGAGGGGAGATAGAAATGTAACCAATGCTGAGAAAAGCAACATGTCTTTGATTGTATAAACGTGTGTACGCAAACACTCCGGCACACACAGTTCTCGCACTGAAGCCTCTGTCTCTGGGAAGACGGATCAAAGTTGAGCTGTGGGCACAGGAGGTGGGGCAGATGGAGAGGGCGGCCAGCCCGGGGCACAGCATCACAGAGAGCATGTTTGTGCGAGTGTGTGTGTGTGTGTGTGTGTGTGTGTGTGTGTGTGTGTGCGTGCGCCTGTGAGGGAGAGAATGTGCCTGCTCAAATGGGATGTTATGCTTTCATCTGTGAAGCAAGTAGGTACAGTATGTGTACATGAGAACGCTTTAAAAAAGCAATGTGAGAGGATGGGTTGTTTTTGTGTGTGTGTGTGTGTGTGTGTGTGTCTGCGTGCGAGTATTACGTGTGCGCAAAAGCTCTCGTGTGTGGCCCGTCGAGGCAAAAAACGCATGGGGGCATGAGAGGAAAGGAGACCAGCCTTTCAAACAAGATTAGGGCTGCGGCTGCCTCAAGGCCTGCCCGCCTGGCGACACTCTGCATAGACTGGGTGACATCTATATCAGCACCAGCACAGCAGAAGGCCCGGTCTGCTGCGCCTGCTGACACACGCAGGACAGGAGGTGTCTCTCTGATCGACTGACTGGGGATGTTGACATGTTTTAAAGAGGTTAAACGAGGCTACAGTTCAATTATCTGAAAGGTTCTGTCTAAGCAGTGTTGCTCTTTTTTCCTCTGGGTTTTTTTTTTATTTTACAATTATGTAATCACAATCTATTTTAAGACTCGCTGCCCTCGTACCACTGCCCATCGTGATTTCATTTTTGTTGTTTTTTCCGCTTTGGAGTCAGATATTTCATAAAATGCCAATTTGGCCGTCGTGTTAAAGCACAGAGAGAGACCACCACAAGCCTTCAGCCTGTTGGTCCAGGTTTGTGTTCGTGTGGAAGGACATATCTGGAGGCTACCACCATAATTGCTAATCAACTTGGCCGGCTGAGTTAATTGGAGACAAACCAAATTACTGCCATTGAGCACAACATCGTTACCACATCCAAGAGGGGAAGAAAACAAAAGATTCTTTCATACAAAAACAATTAGAAAATATCAACATATTACCAAAATCATTTAATAACTATATCTTTAAAAAAAAGTCTATTGCAGAGCCATAGTATGTAATAGTAGTTTGTTAGTATAAGGCTTGAATTTCGATAACCACGGACAACGGAGAATGTCTTTTTCAGGACGGTGAGTATAAATGTTAAAACTCATTTTTTTACTCGTTGTGTGACACTTGTGGCAAGCAAAATGGTCAGAGTCCTCCGAGCCGTCAGAGTGATGGAGAGAAAAAAGGAGGAGAGTGGCTCACACGGCTTAGAAAAAGGTCATTCCGTCCATCCTTCCCGCTCGCCCTTAAAATCAGTCAAAAGCATAACAACTGAAAAGATTTTTCATACAAAAATTACACCTTCAGGAAACTGCACAGTACATCATGAGTAATTAAAGACAGAAAACAAGGTTTAAGAGAAGAAAACAGGAGAGGAAAAAAAAAAAAGAAAAAAAAGGGAAGGATAGCTGAGCCGAGCTGGTCCAGAGCCGTCTTCCTCTGCTCCTCGGTGTCCAGTAATAGATCACGAGAAGAAAAGTGGAGAAGAGAAGAGTCGGTGGGCGGACACAGTCATCTACCCGGGGTTGTTTTTCTTCCTTTTATTTGGACTGGGATTGGGATCCAGTTTCAGCTCTCGGTACTGCACCTGTTAAAACACACAGAGACACACACGCAGGCAGGCACGCATGCACACACACACACACACACCACCCGGTCAGGTGGAAAGAGCAAAGGATGCTTGAATAGCACAGAAACCCTCCAGAGGCTCTCTGAGTCCAGCTGTGTGGAACAGTGGCCTCAGGGAGGGGATTACACACTGATTACAACACACACACACACACACAAACACAATCCGTGTACGCTGTTCAAAGCTCCGACTACACTCGCCCTCGCACACAAATGTAAGTGTACACGCATACTTCCACAGATGTGGGACAGTGGCCTAAGGGAAGGGATCACACAAACAAACAGAGAACAGGGCAAGGCCTCATGGGAAAGCTTGGAGAGACAACAGAGTCATCTCAGCATGGCAAGATGGTGGAAGGAGAGAAAGGGCAAAGAGATGGGAAGGAAACAGAGGGTAGAAAAGAACGCAGCGTAACCCTTTTAAACCCAGAGCCTGGGATTAGCTCGTGGTTACAGTTAGAAGAGCATCATTAACACGTTATTGATCCTACATGCTTGTTAAGAATTTTCTACTTACTATTAGCTGGAGAGGTTACCGAACACACTGGAGATTTTCACCGTGTTTGCATCACTCGTGTTCAAAAACAACAACGCGCGATCTCTTTTACATCATCATCTCTCCACTAGCAGCTAGCCATCAGACATGACATGCAGAACAGCATCAGTATAACTTTTGGGGATGGTTCAGCTTCTAATGGCATACTGGGGGGAGGAAAGTCCATAATTGAATCAAGGACAGCAGAAGGAAAATTAGAGCCTGGCTGATGTATTGGTTGGTCGATTATAGCCTATCACAGCAGTATCAGTATCCACGTGTTCTCGGATAACTTTTATTTTTCATCCATGATGCTGATCAAGATGCTCATCTAAAGATGGAAGTGTGTGATCCATGTACATCTTCCTCACAGTGGCACTGACATCGGCCCCATAATCCAATATCAGTGGGGTTCTAAATTAATCACATCAATATGTTTCATTGTAAAGCTTCACATGATGTTTGTTAGCCGATGTGTATATATAGTATGAGATGAACAAAACTCACAGATTTGGATGAAGGGAGTGATACTGGTCTCATGCCTGTCAGCTAAATCTGAAGCTAGAACCTGGTTATCTTAGCATAAAGACTAAAAACTGTTAGAAACAGCTCGCCTGGCTCTGTCTGAAGGTGAAAAACACCATTGATCATTTTCACACTTTGGCTTTTGCAATGAAGGACAAAGCCATGCTGGCTGTTTCCTCTGGTTTCTAGTCTGTATACTAAGCTTGGCTAACTATCATCCGGTTGTAACTTCATGTTTACCGTACATATGAGAGTGGTATCCATCTTCTCAACTATCTGAACACAAGTGACTTCCTAAGTATGTCAACAGCATTCCTTTAATCCTTCAAGTTACCAAGACAATAAATGACACGTCAGACAAACTTAAAGGGGCAGTTCACAAAAAAAAAAACATGTTTTCCTCTTACGTACAGCTATTTATTCATCGTAACTGATTCAGTGTGAGTTGCCAAGTTTTGGAGATGTCTGCCTTGTCTTGAATATAATGGAACTGGATAACACTCAGCTCGCACGGCTCAAAGCGCCGAAAAATATACATCTGAAAAACTCAAGGAGACCACATTATCACTGAGGAAGAGTCACCTGGTTTACCCAAAGGGAACTGATTACCACTTCATGTGATGCTAAGCAAAGACGGCGTGCCGATCTTAGAAAGAAACTGCTCTGAAGTGATGGACACTCAACACACAACAGCATCACAGTGGCTGAGCGTCGACAACCAGAGACTGTCACTCCGCCAGTCTCTCACTTTCAAATGTACACACACTTGTGCGTGCACACACACACATACAGTCGCCAGCCTAGACAGATTCAAGACACTGACAAGCACTAGCCACTGAATCAGAATACTAATGGAAAAAAGAAAAAAACAAGACTTAACAGTCACAGCACCAAAGAGTCAGTATCGTCTGCGGGATCCTCCCTAGGCTGATGTACTGTAGGCTACTCTGCCTGTCTGACTGACTGACACTCTCTCTGATTCTCCAGGCAGACAACAAACTGACGTCAATATGGTTTCTCTGTTCTGTCTATGGTGGGTCTGTCTGCTGTGGACGGGAACTACGGCGCCTCTCAGCGCTCGGCTGGGAACAAGTCTTTATCATCCATCTTCTACTGGTTCCCACTGACGCTTCAGTGACGCCTCCCAGTACCCTCTGCCTGAAATGTGCAAGTGTGAGCTGCATGGAGTTTGTGTGCGCTCCAGAATGAAGACGCATATTAGCGCCAGCAAAGAGAATTTACGAACAAACGTCCCAGCCTTTCCACACCATACAGAAACACTCATGTATCATTAATATCCCATACAAATCCACACACAGTATGGGAGGGCGATGGTGTGTTTTGGCTCCTCCGTCTCACAGTGGTGGTCACCAATGTCTCGTTAAGGTGGTTAGGCCAGCATGTGTTGCTCTCTACGCCTCACTAGCCAGCCAGACTGCACTGATTCAGATCTGGATACTCCGCACTGTCCACGAGGCAAACTAACATCCTACCAAACAGCTGTACAAACACAACCGCTTTTGCTGGATACAGTGAGAGAGGAGAGAGATGAGGAGATAGTCTGTAAAGGGCGACGAGGAAGTAATCCAGGTGGAGAAAACAAGGGAATAAAGGGGAATGATGGGAAGCGATAGAGAGAAGGGGGACAAAAATAGACAGAGAGATGAAGGGAGGAAGGGCAGAGAGCAGAATAAACCAACAAAGAGAATAGGAGGGAAAACAATGAGAGTGAAGAAGATACCGGGTGAGACGGAGGGAGATCTGGAAAGTCGGGCGATGACAGATACTGTTCTCATGTGGGTGTGGAGCCTTTTACAGCCCTGCCAACTAAAGCAGACAACGGAGCGAACACCCAGGGGACAGAGAGGGGTTTAAACGAGCCCATCTGTGTGTGTGTGTGTGTGTGTGTGTGTGTGTGTGTGTGTGTGTGTGTGGCGGCAGTTTCGTTAGGGGACCATGACAGTCCTGGCAGAGTGCCCACATCCACTGCGATCAATGACAGTGGTGCATCCATGGGTGAAGAAGTGACTGAATGGTTGAATGATTTAATTCACTCATGAGTGAGGGAGTAACAGCACATCTGCATGTAGCGCTGATACGCAGACAAATACCTGCGATTGCAAGGAAATTCACCCAAAATCCACCTTTTATTTAAAAAAAAAAAGTTCCCCCACATGAACTTACTCTCACTCGTTGTTTGCTGCCAGCTTCAAGCAAGCTAACGCAGATCCAAAAGTGGGACAGATATTTTACGGGATCACCGACTGTTAGTGGGACCATTATACGGCCAAACGCCTACAGCAGCAAAAACAGGGAACAGGCAATTTAATTCTGCGCGTTGACATTCCTGTCCAAACAAAACTCTTTGTGAGCGCAGGCAAAGAAAAAGTTTGCATGTCAGTAGGAAGGAGTTGGTTTTTTTTGTTTCTCTTGAAGGGTAGTGACAAAAAGAAAGGGTGAAAAAAAAACAAAAAAAACAAAACAAAACAAAACAAAAAAACAATCTCTCAATCAAACAGGAGTTTGCTCTGTGAAGAGCTGCCAGCCAACAGAAATGGGGCTCATGCGTCACGGGTTCAATTCCACCTTACAGGTGACAGGCCTGCGTGACGCTATACCCTTGGCTCCCCCACTCACCTCACCTAATAACACACACATACACACACACACAGAAGCAAAAAACAAGAGCTAGTTAAAGTAAAAAAAAAAAAAAAAAAAACAGAAGAAAAGGCAGAGGAGGCGAGGAGAAAGTGGGACGTTAGCAAAATAAAAGAAACCGGGAATTGGGTGAAAGTAAAAAAGTGCGGTAATGCGGCAAGCACATAAGCAATTTGGTAGCGCGAGTGGGGAGCTTAAAGGGAACATCGACAAGAGAGGCAGTGGGTAAAGACCCAGCGCCGCTCAAAGGCTGCTCCACCCTCGCTCCTCTCCTCTCCTCTTCCAAATGTTGACAGTACAAGTGCAAAACAGGCTTTGAAGTGTGCTCTGCTGAAGGGGCGCCGTGTACCGTGCTTCGTGCTTCGTTTAACAGTGATACCCACAAAGCATCCTGGGACCTGCTCCTCGCTCTCTCTCTTTGCCTCTCGTTCTCTCTCTCTCTCTCTCCCCCTCGCGCTGAACCTTTGACAGTGTTTTGATGATGCCAGTGTGGGCAGACAGACAAGGCGAAAAACCAAGGTGGGTGACAGGGAGCGAAAAGAGGCGAATAGGCGAGTAAATAAATGAAGTCTAGAAAGGCAAGGGAGCAACATTTTAATGATACTATGTTATTCTGTTTTCCCGTCCCCCTTTCAGGGGAGCACAAACCTCAGCGGGTTTCATCTCATGTGATGACTAATGGAGCATAAGGGTTATTAAATGTTTCCAGGGAAACACTAGCGTCTATAGTTCACACGTCTGCAGATCGGAGGATTCAGCACTCACGTCTACTGCTGGGAAAGAAAACGTATGTCAAGGTGACATAAACCAGAGAGCAAAAAATTTACAAAGTGAGGAAAGTTTTGCCTATTAGCTGCTCTGGCATGACACATACTGAATAGTGACTAATTGGCCACTTGCAGTGAAACGTTTAAATTTGTCACAAAAAGTGGAGAAGGACAAAGAGGAGGAGAGAGAGACCTCTGCTAGATGGAAGTAATGACATCTGGCTACGATTCAACCTTTAACTATCCTGCCTTTTGACCCTAGTGTGTCCAGGGAGGTTTCATCCCCAACATAAATGTTGTCTAAAAATATTAACCCGACTCCCCTCCGCTCATTAGGCGCTAAATTGGAATTCATGCTTATTTTTGTACCGGGGGTTTGATCCAACTACTTTACACCGATCATAAAGGGCCACTTGGCATGCTAATTGCCTTGGCCCTACTTATGCACTCCCTAGCTCACATGGCTAATGGTGTCGTAAAACATACTGGTGCACTGACACCTCCCAAACGCCAGGTAGGGAATACTTTGCACTATAAAGGTGCTCAGTTTGGCCTCGTTTAAGAGGACATGAAGGATTCCCTGATAATGACCATAACGATAGCTTACACTGGTGCAGGATCCAACAGGACACGGTTGCCAGGAGAGAGGCAGCGGTTCTCTCACGTACACGTGTCGGCCTTTAACACTGCTGCTCACAGAGAGACATAATGATTTAAGTAAACTGTTCAGGTGGTAAAAAAAGGTAACTCTTCCTGTTGCAGCTTACATGCACCAACAGGGATTTGGTTTTTAAAGGGTGTTTGACAGTGCTGTTAGGGGCCCAGTGTCTAAGATTTAAGGAGCCTGCATGACTGAAGGACCTTCCTTTAACAGTGCGACTGACGTGTTGTTGCCGGCAGCCCTACAAGTAATTATAGTTTTCTTTTTTAATCATTCTGCAGATTATTTTCATGGTTTATCAGTTTATCGAAGTTCATAAGATGTAAAAAAAAAAAATGCACAAAATGAAAAGTGATGTTTTTTTGTTCAACCAACAGTCCACTACCGAGAGGTTCTGTGTTTACCATCATACATGACAAAAGGCTGAAAATCCTTCCACTTAAGAAGCTGCAACTTGCACATTTTTGATCAATAAATCAATTAAAAGACTTATCTTTGCAGCTCTACACTAAGTGCCAACTCTCTTTTATGTTCTAAAACTTGTGTAATTCAGTACTGCAAGGCTGTACAGCTACATAAGTTATGATAGACTATGGCCCAGTGTGGATGCCCTTTGTCTATAAAGTCATTAGAGCCTCATCAGTTCTGTCTGCACCGAAGCACCTCCAAATGATGCGGAACACTGCACTGAAACACCCCCAACCTACCTCACATGCCCTACTGCTGGGTGAGCATGTGTGTGTGGGATTATGTGTGTGTGTTAGGTCACACCAGGGCCCTGAAATAGCACTTCATTAGTCATCCAGGGTATCAGGCATAGTGGGCCCTTGCACCAATGCCAGTAGGTGCCACGGGCCATTCCCGCAAGGGGGATGCTCCATTTGGACCCCAACACCTCTGCGTATCATCTCAGAGCCTAAAGGGCATAATCCCCACAGACGGCGTTGACCCAGGAAGGCGGGGGCAGGCAATGAGGTGAACCTGCCACCACAGGCAGCAGCAGGACGCACCGCAGAGCAGAACGTTCTGGTCTGTTTTTAGCCAACGACCGCAATGCGGGGTGTCTTCACAGAAAATTAACCTTTGGATTCAGTGAGAAAGTGATCAGCAAAGGTCTCACTTCTGAACAGCTGACATAGCAGTGAATCTGAATTTTAATGGTCATATCTCACTGATACAAACAAGACTGCCGTGCCTTCGATAATCAAACTAGTCATCCTCAACGACCAGTCAACCCTTCTTGTACTTTTTGTCCTCATTCCTCCTCCGGTTCTTCTATTTCCATCCTCATCTTTCCTCCCCTGAAATCTATTCTTACCCCCTCTACCCTGGTCTTTCACCCTCATTACTTGCAAAGCCTCCAAACTGTCAGTTAAATCTGGCAACAATTACCATTCCAACAGCTGCAGCAATAACCGTTACAGTAGCACTTACAGTATTACTTATACAGTAGGCACAACTCCAGCAGCACGGGCACCAGACCAGAGCTCCACGTCTGCCCCCACCTTTCCTAGCCAGCAGGCCCTCATTAGGGGCCTTGTAAAGGCCTTATACCTGCCGGGGCTGGGCCCCTTCACTGCTCCATTCCACCAGGCTCCAGGTGTGTAAGGTGGCTGCACTTCACCAGAGGGGACAGCTTGGGCTCATTTAAGCCGATGGCTACCTGCCTGGTGCCTACTGCTGCAGCAGGCCCCAGTAAACGAAGAAACTGTAAAACTGCACGGGGGCCAAAAGGGGGAAACACGGGGGGTTGGCAGGGGTGTGCAGGGGAGCAAGGATTATGACCCTGTAAAGATGAAAGAAGTTGTGGGCAACAAGCGATCAAAGAGGAAGTGTGTCAGTGCTGATGTGGCAGGGGATTGGTCGTATCAGAGGCCCTGGGTCGTTCAGCCTCGGCCTGCATGTGTGTTCATCTATGCGTTCCTGTACGTGTGTATTGAACCCAGCACAGCAGGGCTTAACAGCCACAGCGGACACCATCGGTGCTGGATATCACAACGACTTTCACAAGCTGCCGCTTAATTGCAGTTTAAACTGCACTTTGTCCCGAGCAGCACAGCACGTTACGGCTAACATACACACACACGCACACACATACACATCCACACAGCATATTTTACCTAACGAAGCATCTGTAGTCTTCAGCCACAAAGTTAATCTGATCTCACGGTTAATGTAGAAGCAAAACCGCATGGGGCTGGTTAACTGTTGGTTTACACTCTGTTTCAATTACTAACATAGCTGGGAAACAACAGCTAACCGTAATTGTGTGTGAGTGTATGTGTATGGAGTCAATCAATCTAGTTATGTGCCGGGCACTAAACTCACTTAACCTCGTTATCTTATTACACAGCCCCAGCTCTGAATGTGGAAATTGAATTAGACTAGGAAGCTTTTAATAGGAAAACACAGAAACAGCTTTAAAACAATTAGATTAGATGTGTGCGTGGCTAAAACAATGGAAAGTCAGTTCACATGAAAGTGCGCCAGCGAGGAGCCGACGACTGAGAGGAAGAAAAAAGAAAGAAAACAGACAGAGTTTGAGAGAGGGGAGATCATAAAAGGAGCCCTAACCCTTGCCCATGTCTGGAACTGACAGATGTGTTGTCAGAGAGATATAAAAGATGAGACAAAGATGAAAGCTGAAGGTTCACCCACCACTTGTACATCTGAGGGCACTCGGGACAGAAAGTCTAGCAGCTCGTTGTTATCAATGGTGTAAGGGTCTCGCAGCTTCTTGGTGAATTTATTTACCCCTGTAGAGAGAGAGAAAAATGGTGGTGGGGGGGGGGCAGGTGGAGAAGAGTTGGTGAACTGTCTGTGGTGGAAGATGTTAGCCTTTTATGAGTTGTTGCACTCTCTGAAAATGCGCTCAAGTGCACTCACAGAGAGAGTAATGCAAATTTCAACTCTTACATATATTTACGTTCAATATACCTTTCTAAATCTAATAACTTAGGCTTACATGTAAATAGGATTTATACATCTTTTATATCAGCTCACCCCAGGCTAGCACAATGTATCTCAGAGGGATGAAGTAGATGATGGTGGTGGCCAGTCCGAGAGCCACAATGGCCAGCCAGCTTAAGAAAGGCACAGTCCAGTTAAATGTGCTGCAAAGAGAGGAGAAAAAAAGAGACCGTAAACATCAGGAGACGTGGCGAAACATGCAGCGAGGAGCAGAGAGTCAGAGAGGGCATTTTAATTCTTTTCTCAAGCAAAGCAAGCTGATCCGCCTGCCCCCCGCAATACAAATTCATCACACTCAGTGGAACTTTGCAGGAGGAAATAACTTCACCCGAAGTCTTAGAGGGTGAAAATGTGCTCCGACTCAATGCAATTCAGACTATATAATCAGTGCCCTCAACCTTACAGAAACACAGGTCAGAGATGTTTCGGTTTGATTTAAAATGTGTTTACTTGTAACTGAAGAAAGGACCTGTGGCCGGCCTCCCTTTTTTTACTGCAGCTTTTAATCAAAACAGAATTCCCCACCTCCCTTTCCCCTTTGTACGTCTGTGAAAGTAAAGCCGCCCATGTAAGCAGCAGTGTACAGTAAATAAGTGGATGTGAGCATGTGTGAGCATGTGTGTGCATGTGCAGCGACTTGTGTTTTATCTAGTCTGTAGTCGTAGATGATTCAGTTAAGAGGTCGTGCAGGGTTAAGTGAGATGTGATGGACATAAAGACAGACAGCCTGTGTTTTTGTCTCTCGGGGTTGGGTGTCACGCCAGCACTGTTTCCTGAGAGCAGCACAGAGCTATATTCAGTTAGGCTGACAAGGGGAAGCGGGGCAACCTAGCATTGCGGAAACAAATACACAGGGACGTGCGGAGCAGAGCGGAGCGGGCCGGGTGCCGAGGAGCGGGCTTACGACTCACTTCTTTATCCTCTCGCCATAGGAGGCTACTTCATCCAGTGCATTCTGCACGCTGATGCACACGTCCTGAATGGCATAAAGCTTGTTCATGAAGCCCTTTCTCTCCGAGTCCTGCAAGAGGACAGATAGAGATGTAGGCAAGGGGGGAAAGAAAGCGAGGGTGAGGGAGGAGACAGCAAAGAGAGGGGAGGAGAGGAGAGAGAAGACAGAGGCTGGGCACAGGCATCTTTGTGAAAACAATACATTTTAAATAGCGTCAAAGATTTGGAGTGGGGAGCCAAATCACCGGATATCCTGCATGAACTGACGGAGTGCTTTCATTCCAGGCAGTAATAGAGATATAAAGTCGGCAGAACAAATCAAAATGTTTCCCTCCTTACAAAAGCTCACACAGGAAAATTTGAATATGTGAATAGAGAAGCAGAATTAAACTGAAAGCCAAATGGATACATCAATTTTTGGGCGCTCTTTCTCCCTCTCTGCAGCTGCCAAGACAGCTAGGAAGACTGGGCAGAGCCCTCTTTTGTTCTGCTGGCTGGCACACTGTGATGATGTCACCAGCCGTGACATCATTATCATCCTTATTAACGCCGTCACCCACCATGAAGAGCTCTTCCTTTTCAACTTTTGGTGGTTAGGAGTATCGTGAGGAGTCGGGGGAAAAAAACCACAAACTAGGCAGGCAATCTAAAATTTACAATCCCGCTCTCTCACTGAAATAAAGTGAAGAATTCAAGAAGTCATGCAACAGTCAACGAGCTGCCTGCTGACTGACTGACAGGAAGGGACAGGATGGATCTGGACGGAATGAGGTGACAGGGAGTGATCTAGAGCCGCTGGCTGAGTGAGGACATCAACACGCAGACTGGTTGCGGCTGGATGTGATTGGTGGGCATGCTTGGGAGACAAAAAAGGGGGCATAACAAGAAGAGGAGGGCCATTTGTTCCTGGAAGAAAGTTACAAGAGAGTCCAGCGGGACTGTCATTGGTGGTCAGTTTACAATATGGGTCATTTGAACAAACTGGCAGACAATTCAAGACCATCCAGTTCGAGCATGTAACCACACCAGCACGCATACGACTATAAAAAAACATTTTTATTGCTGATATATTGCCTGCTAACAATCTTTTTGATCTGATGAACTGATGTGCTTTTTCCCCCTATTGTTGAGAGTATTAATGAACACTTGTGGACACTCAACTAAAGATGCCAGAAAGTTTCATGCTTTAGATAAGACAGAATCTGGATTTCATAAGGCTGGGAAAACAAAGTATCACACAGCTGTTTGTGAGTTAATTAACTGCAAAATGGACCGGAAAAGTTTAAAGAGGAAACAGAAGATTTTTTTGTTGTTGTTAGAGAGGTAGCATGATAAAGCAATGGCTTTGTGTTATTGATAAAGATGAATGGACGTTGTTAGATTAGAGAAGTAATCCTGACATTATGACCAAAGGGGACAGTGAAGCAGTCAAAGACATGAAACCTGCGGGACCCCAGAGGCCTTTACCGCATTTCACTCCATGAGACCAGTCCGTCTTCCACCTAACCACAACCCTCCCATTGAGACCCCAAACACCCAACCCTCCCCACACTGCCCTGAAACCCACCCTCTTCTTTTTTACTCTCCATCCAGGATCAGATAATGTGAAAAATGAACCATGGAGCAGCCAGGGAGACCACATGGCCTCCCCAGCAAAACCACACAAGACAAATAGATATAATTAGACAGCCTCCCTGGGTTATTTTTCTTCGCAAATATTTTACAAGACTCCCTTTCTTTCTTTTTCTCTCTCTCCTCCTCCATCTGTTTTTGATTGCTCGCTAAAACAAATCTCAGAACGCAGGGTCTATTGTGCTGGGCTGGGTTAGGCCGAGCTGAGCCGGGCTGGGCCCGGTCAGGCCGTTTTATTTTCGGGCCCGGACTCAGGGGAGAGTGTTTGAGGGCCAGGGGAGTGGTGTGAGAGAGCGGGCGGGGGTGGAGAGGATAAGTCAGAGGTCATCGGAGTATAAACCATTGCCACATGCCCCTCGGACTGCGGTCTGACTCGTATTTCCTGTCTTCAAACACGACTCGGGGAGGCGGGAGGTAGCAATAACACAGAGGGCCACGGAGAACCTTGTTTTCCCAGCTTCCCCGCACACTGCGCACATATGGAGCCAGGCAACCTGTTCTTATAATGGAACCTAATACGCACACAAACACACACACATACGCACACCCTTCAGCTATTAGATAAGGTTGATCTGCACACCTGGTCTTGTGGCTCTGCAAACGATATTATATCCCGACATAGATTAGACGACGAGGGCCCTCGACTTCTAAAAGAAGTTTCTTTCTCTACCGAACAAGTTTGTTTGGACTGCAATGTCATCGCTGACAGAGAGGTAACTGATACAGAAAGATGAGGAGGGGGACATGTCATTCATACATCATAGTCAAGGTTAGAGGAAGCTTTCTCTCTCTTAATTTAGATTTCTCACAAAATGGTGGGATATTTGAGGATGAGGTGAGCTTCCTCAGACACGTTCGCACATCCTCAAGAGTGGATCCATCACTGGCATAATAAGTCAGATCAAGTACTCCATTCTGCAATGCTTGTGCTGTGCATTACACAGAAAGAAGGACCCAGGGCCAGTATTTCCATCTGTCTCTTCCTGTGTCTGTCAGGGAGACTAAGTGGCTTTGTTTGGAGACCTGAAGGCAAGACTAATAAAATGAAATCTGCGAGGCCTCTCTCACGCTTTGACTTGGCTACAGTTGCACGTCAAGTTAATGCTCAAGTATGCCACAAATCCCGGCACCTCTGACAACAGCGATCTGAAGGATGATGCCGCATGGCTTGAATCATTCAGACAAATAGTGTAATAAGCCTGCCTAATGACTTCAGCATCATGCATCTAAATGGACTGCGACCGTAGGTTAATCTGCGATGCGTTACGCTGACATGTTACAGTAACTGCGAGCTCAGTCTGCGTGTTACAAATTGTCATTGCAGACGACTGACAACACTCATTCAGTGTAGAATAGAACTGTTCATGCAGTTGCACTCTTGCAATGTCATCTGGGACTTACTTTGTGTCACAACTATATTTGATATAAACCGAATTCTTAAGAGGAGGCATAATGTTTGCATATACTGTAGGAGCACTAATATTAAATGAAAACAAATTGCATGCAAGAATATAGAAACACTGAATATAAATTAGCATCCCCAGTTGTGTCTTGACAGAATATGTAAGGAGAGAGAATACATACGGCTTTAATTAATTTTTTGAAAGCCCATGACCATCGGTACGCTAATGCAATACACCAGTAATCTGCAGAATGCATATTCCAGAGAGTTTATGTAATATACATGCAAAGGAATCATTATTATTCATTTATCTTTGGTATCCTACATGGTCTATCTATCGTTAGGAAAATCATTTGTTTATAAACTATTGTATACAAAGGGTCAGGAGTTAAGGGTAAAGACGGACTGCATTCTGCTGTGAATTAAATGAAAAACTGCACTGAGATGATCTGTTTACCCCGTGAACAAAATATTTCTATGTGCAGGAGAAACTCTTTGACATCAATTAACTCTCATCAGGTCGCTGGGAGAAATATTTCCTGAGTCTTTGTTGGCAGAGAGTCGTTTTAATTGCATGCATGCCGCTTAAAGACAATAAATGCATCTTTTGTGGTTATGTCCAAAGTTTGCATCATTGTTTCGATGTGCGGAGCGGGGATACGAAATCGCAGCGAAGCACCCATCAGTTCAGCATCGAGCCACCCCGTGTGCAGCAGGCTGCAACATGGGAGTGCTCCCATCAGGGAAGACAGAGGCGGGAAAAGGCTCGTTAAAGTGATGTGAGCTGTTTGCATGCGTTAAGGAGAAACAACCCTCAGTGACACCAGAGAGAGCCCAGGGACACACACTCCCTCACACACACATGCGTTTAAACAGCCACGTTAGGCTAACCACACTGCACTTGCTGGTAAATTGTGGTAAACAAATGTGGTAAACTCCTTGAAACACTGGATTAAATATTTAACAAAGGGAAGATGAACAATGCCTCTGTGTGCCTCGACTGCTCCATTTCTCTTTCAGAGAGATGGCATCACGGAAGAGCACATCTAGATGCAAAAAGTGCAAAGTGAGCAGTTGTAAACTTTGCAAAGACAGTTTGCTCTTCACTGACCCAAGGCCTCGAGCTAAACAAGAGAGAGGTCACTGAGGACTTAGCCTATTACGCTGGACTCAAATATCTGTCCTATATCTACTGGGTGGAAATAGAGAGAGCCATTCGAGACTGTTTTAACCTCCGATCACATTGTTCTCCCTGCTGGGTTACGCCATAAAAATGATAAACCTAACTGTTATAATGTAGCAGCATATATCCCATCACACCACAAAATGAGTCTGAACCACAAGTGGCTGCTGCTCATTGCCGCTGTGCTAAAATTGCACCTGTTTTTCTTTGTTTTTCTTTGTGCCTCTCTCACACTGGCAGCACAGTAAAAATTGAAATGTCATATAAAACGTGACAGGATGCTAATATGTGGCTCCCAGAGGGCATCTGAAAGCGCTCTTGTTGATTTTGTAACTGCAGAGGGAGACGGCATCCCTCCCATTTCCACCCCAGGAAAAAAAGGGAAGAAAAAAAAACTGTGAAAAGTTGAGCAAGTTGAGGAATGCTTTAGGGGTGACACAAATTCAATTTCCAAAGCCTGCGTAGGAATTAGGGATGACAGAATAACAAACACTACATACACTGTGCAAGCATCTACTACACAGAATCTACTGTATACTTAAAAGTCGATGTGCTGCTACCTCTCTGAAAAATCCATTTGTATTACTTAAAATTATCTCAATTAAATAAACATAAAAATCATTTAGTGATTGATGAAAGTGCAACACTGTTTGCAAGTGGGAGAGGAGGCTTTATCGGTTGATTTGTTGACATTCAGATCAGTCGAGTAGTCTTACATGGGTATCAGTTCTGGGTCGAAACAATTCCATGTTCAGATATTAAGCAAGCAACAATACTGTATGTGTGTGGTTTAGGTACTGTGGAAAATGCTGCAAAAAGTGTGTGTTAGTTCATTTATGATCAAAAGGTGAGAGTAAACAGAGTCATTTCTCACATTTTCATAGTGAAACTGTTTTCAAGCTATTGTCAAAAATAACATTCTCTCTTGTATTTCCTGTAAAAATATTTCCTCCATTTTTTGACCAATATTGGCAATGACATCCTGTCACGATATCAGATTTTGACTACATTGTTGTCATGGCAAAAACAAGTTCACAACACCATCCCAATATTTATAGAAATTTGAAAAAAAAAAGGCTATTAATCAGATCTGTTTTAACTTGTGTGCTGTGTGTTTTGTCTCTTTCTTGGGCCAATAAATTACCACCCAACATACAAGTTACAACGACACTAAATAAAAAAAGGCAACCAGATGAACTCAGAAAATCCACACAGCCTAACTTCTTTACTAGATTATTGAAACGTTTGAGATGTTTGATTGTTTTTTCCACTGATGTACTAACCCAGAGAAATTCTAAATCTTACTCGAGGTAAGGTTGTGTTCCAGGGAAACATTAGATAATTGTCAGAGATTGCAGAAGAAATTTTGCAAATGTGACCTCATATGTGAACATTTCTGCCTGAGTCATGCCAGATAGATTTAATCAAATTAAGTCATCTGTTTTCATTGTTCCCCCTAGCGGAAGAGAAAACATGCTGTGCACTCAAACAGTTCAGCTCCCAGAACGGTGGTATATTATGTAAGCCAATAACTGCCCCAAAAAATTAATAATAACTAATATGTTCCATTGGTGTCTATTCCAAGCATTACCAGCTCCACTGGGGATGCGATGAGCCACAGATTCTACCCACTGGGAGTTGAGAGAGGCCCCTTAAGGAAGAAAAACAACAACTTGGGAACCCAGTGGCCTAAAAGAACATCTCCCCTCTTTGCAGGAAATGACAACAAGATGCAACAAAGGCCCTGCGACCGGCCTCAGATACCACCGTGCAACCTGGCACCTCGCCAGCGCCACATGAAAGAAGCAGATGTTCCTCTTCTTTTTTTTTTTTTTTTTTTTGGGGAGGCTGTGGTTTTAATAAATAATTTATCCCATACAACAACTAATCCGCGAGTGAATGTGGGGAATACATCTCTATTTCCCTCCCTCTCTTTTTATCATAAACACATAAATATCTGTTTAACCAGGGTGTTGAGATGCGCCGCACGTCCTCCTGGCCCTCATCAAGCGGCTGGCACACACAAAGGCCACGCTGAGATGTGACGGGGGCGGCCTCACTCCCATAGGCCCAAATGTGAGGAGAGAGTGTGTGTACGCACGCCGACACGCAGTTTTTCTTGGAGAATTTCTGCGTGTGCTGAGGGGTTGCGACCACAAAGCCAAAGTCAAACTCCAGTTAAGACTGTCAGCTGAAGGTGTACCAGGCAGACATAATGCTCTCCCAAGCACTAATTAGTCTCTTCGCCCAGCCTAGTCCCACAGCGAGGATAAATATACACATATCTAAAAGGGAGGGATAGAGGGAAAGACAGAATGAAAAGGAAGAGGCGGTGGTAGTGACTTATTTTCAGTTTGACCTCCGCTTCCTATCCTAAAGAGAAAGGTTTCTGGTGTTATGAGTGTGTGTATGTGTGTCTCTAATGTGTCTGGGTGGCAGGAGGTTGTTTGCCACTGATCATCTTTACCCATCTCCCCCTGGGGCCTCTCATCACCTCCGCCACACCAGCCACTCCATCAGACTCAAGGTCGGGCGCCCGCACGCACGCACACACACACACACACACACATAAATGTCTGCCACCCCACAACTTCTACGCTTGATCACTTCCCCTTCCTCGCCTCCCGCTGAACACCACCCGACCCCCGCCCACCCTGCACCCCCTGCCCAATTCTCCCCCTTCTTTGCCTCACCTCTGCTCCCCTGCTCCCGCACTCTCCTTCCCCTGTCCTTCCCAGGATCCAGCCTGGCAGTGTGTGATGAATGGGACAACATTACTCTTGTCCTCTGTTGGCCTGGTTTAACTGCTCCAGCCCATCTCCCCACATCTGTCTGTCAGTCTGTCCTATCTGTTTGTCCGTCTCATTCTTCCTGTCTGGGTTGGTAGGAAACATATGCTGCTGCACGACATAAACTCTGACAATGGATTAAATTGTTTCGGCCATACCCCGAGATGATGGGCTTGAATTTGTTTAGATTAGGTAGAGACATTAGGTAATTAGCTTAGAAAAAATATTTATTTGTCAGACATCTACTAATTTTTTAAAAATTAGTCTGTAAGAGTCTGCATTTTATACTATTTAACTAATTAATATTTTAAACTTTGCACATTTCTTTCTATCCATGAAATCATATCATACTTAGTTAAAATACATCTGGTTCATCACATAGGTCTCTAAAACTCTGCTTGCCTCACGTACCTTTAATTACATATTCATGTTCAGAGAGACACAGGCAATAGAAAACAGCTGTAACAGCCACTGTTTTAAACTTTGTTTTGGAAGTGAAAGAGAAAAAAAACAAAAAACGACAGAGCGGGAGTGCATCGCTATGAAGTGAGGGGATCATGTCTTCAAAAAAGTAAATAAAATATGCATCCTCTCTGTGCTCATTACAGATTTATGACTCTTGTTAAAAGAAAAGGTGGCGGCTGCCTTCTAACATGTCTGACTTTCAAATTCAGACGACACCGCTGTCAAGCGTTGTGCTCCACATTCCGTCCAATGAGAGGCTGGGAGGGCTGATGGCGTGCCATCTTCGACATCCTATTTGGTGAGAGTCTCCGAGAGAGTTACTTGGGGTGGATGAGAGCGCGTGAGAACTCCTCACCTACAGTGCAACGGGGTGCTCGTCGTAATCCTTTGATGCATAGTTCATCAGTCAAAAAGTTCAGTTGGTTCAGCCGCTTGTGTGCGTGCATGATTCCGAACAATAACAGTTGGGGGAGTAGACATCGCTGCATTAGGCATAATGAGCATTGGGATTTGCTTCGGCAATATGAAATAGTTTTGCTGCCTCTGTAGCAACTTTTAAGGGAATGTGCTCACGAGCGCATTCAGATCACCGCATCACACACATGCACACATACATACACACACACACACACACACATACACACACACACACACATGCGTGGCCCTGAAATTAATTGGAAAATGAGTTTGTTAGGTGCTTGTTATCAGTGACTTAGGGGTCACTAGTTGTGAAAACATCATTATTTGTGAGAGGAATGTGATCACTGCTTTTCAGAAAACAAATCTGAACCTAAAAGCTTTCTTTTGTCAAAAATAAATAAACAAAACATCACACTTAAGCACACTATAACAGAATCCATTCCCTAATGACCCCCCCTCACTGTGCAGATTACACCCAAAACAGGTGCAAAGTCACTCCAGTCGTTCCCAATGTCACCCTTTAGTGCCCCAGAGCCGAAATTCCCACTAGATAAACACAGTAAACACGCCGTCGCACCTTGACTACAGCTGTCACCTTGCGGCGTGGCAGGACTACAGTGCTACAGGGAGGTCATACAAAAAGTCGGGAGCAGCCTTCCATGCTGGAGCCCCACTAGGTCCCCCCATCACCTTAAAGAGCAGGCATAGACGGAGGCCTCGAGCTTGGGTTGGGTTGTGGGCTGAACGTGCAGTGCGTGGGTGCTGATTGAGACGCGGACAGAGGACAGGTACTGTACACAAACCCCGACAGGACGGCAGACAGAGGCCGTTGGACAGACGAAGAGCTGAAGGAAACCAGAAGACAGTGACACACACTATCAGGAGTTAGTTGCCAGAGCCACACACATGCCCACTTACCACCATCGCCCGTATCCACTCAAAGTGCCAGGAAGCCAACATATCCTCAAGGATATGGTTTTTATCACGGCTGTCCTCCCAGGGGCCTGGTTTAGGATCCTTGTGGATAGATTACAGTGAGATTTTCTCTTTACAACCCAGAGAAATTAAGGTGAAAGGGTTAAAGAAGACATGTGGATGTTTTACAACTGGGGCCTATAGAACCAGGCTGTAGCCTGTGGGTAAGAATAACATTCTTCTTGCCAAATGCACAAGAGTGGAAACATCTTTAGCCTTGCAATGTAAAAATTAGTCATTATCGATTTTTTTTTCTTTTTTGTCTTTTAGTACTCACCTTGTTAAGACCTCAAAATAATTGTATTTCAAAGTCAGGTTAATGCTGGCCTGATTTGAAACCCACAGTGCAAAGGAAAAAAAAACAGCTACATTTCTTTTGAATAACAAAGGCCAGAGGTAGAGTTAAAGTCTTCAGAGAATGAAGAGGAGTCAGAAAATGAAGGAGAAATGAGAGACAAAGCAAGAGATGCATATCTGGGGGGAATAGAGATAGTAAGAGATGATGCACCTGATGTGTATGTGAGTGTGTGTGTGTGTGACAAAGAGGGGAAAAACAAACAAACAATGCAGTGTGTTTTGCATAGAGAGACAATACCCCTCCATGCCTCTTTCACCCTCCGTTTTTGTTTTCATTCCTCCCTCTATTAGCAAAACATGATTAAAATGCAGTTCCTACCAGCGTCTCTGCTGAGCAACGGGAAAAAAGAGACAGTGAGATGGGAAGAAGAAAATAAAGCGGAAAAGTCAAAAGCGTCTTTTACGGCGTGACGCTTTTCATCCTTCACAGGCGGCGAGAAGAAAAGAACACAGACATTCAAACTTCTTTCTCTTCCCCTCTCTCCCTCTGTCTCTCTCTTTCTCTCTTTTTCTCCCATTCTCCTCGGCAGCCAAGAAACCCCCCTGGTACCTGAGGACAACCCCGCCGCATCACAAGCTCAATAGCCTCCCCAGAACAACATTTCAGTCAACCTTTTTTCAGGGCATTGATATAATTCCCAATGCTCCCTTTAGTCCAATTACATTATGCAATCTGAGCGATCGGCGCAGTGCCGTGACTGGGACTGAAAGAGGAGTGCCGGGGCTCAGTAAGGTGCAGCCCAGCACCATATGCTACGACGAGACGAGTCAGAAAATTTGCACTGTTTTTAAGCCATATTCACACTAAGACAAAGTGTGTGTCTTATTAACATTGTAAGGGGCAAAAAAGCCTTGGCAGCTGCTCGGTGATATAGAGAAAAGGAGATAGCGGCTGAGACAGAGATGGGAAGAGAAAGACGGGAGACAGATAAATACAAAACGAGAAACAGAGAAAGGAGCTGTATGTTAAAATCGGTGGCTGAAAATAGCTGTGAGGCCTCCAGGATGGGAACTGGATATGTGTGCTGATAACTAGCCATTCGCCAGGAGTTATATACTTGCCAGAAGACCATTACCAAACACACACACACATGCACGCGGTTGTGTGCGTGTGTGTGTGTGTGTGTGTGTGTGTGTGTGCGTGTGTGTGTGTGTGTGTATGTGTGTGCATGCAGGCGTGTGTGTGTGTGTGTGTGTGTGTGTGTGTGTGTGTGTGTGTGTGTGTGTGTGTGTGTGTATGCGTACATGTATGTGCATGAGTCATGCCCACGGGGGGAAGCAGCAGAGGGTGGAACGGCTGTCTCAGCACTATTGATGAGAAGGATAAAGAGGTACTGTGGTGTGGGAAGATGGCTGTGTGGCAGGAGAGATGAAGAAACGGAGGATCATGTATGCTCAGCTCTGTATACACAGTGGACTCATCGACGAGAGCTCTAACAAGGGAGGAAAAACACTACACAGCGCCCATAAAACTGATGAAATATCATATCCATTGTGTGTCATTCATTGTACATGAGTCACACAGTCCTGTAAATCATTCAGAATTGTATTTTAATCTAGTAAGGCACAACTAGAATCAGCTCCCGCCGCGGTAGGTGGGAAAAAAAAAAAGAGAAAAGAAAAAAAACACTGTTACTGTTTGACCCCAGCGTGGATGAAAACACATTTCACTGCTGGTTAATATGGAGTGCCTGCAGGGAACTGGTCCATAAATAAGACTAGAGAGGACTTTTCATTTCATTATAATTCATATGTTACACATCAGTGTGTTGATGCTAATGATTAACGTCCACTCTATATTTACCATCCACTTTGCATACGAGGGCGGGGAGGAGAAAATGAGCAGAGAACGGGAGATTTCTTTTAAGGGTGCATGTGGTACGTCTATGTGTGCCTGTGTGTGTGTGAGCAAGATATAGATAGATAGACATGGGGAGAGAAAGGGAGAGGGGGTGCACCGAGCAGTAAGCCCGTGAGCAGGACATGATTGCAGTGTGTATCTTATCTGTGTCAGGTCCTCCTGAGGCTAGTGGAGCCTAGCTGAGCGGAGCACGAGCGCTTCAGTGACCAGTCAACCGTGTGAGGGTAATCTCCTCACTCCTTCAGTCTGTCTCTCTCTCACTCTCTCTCTCTTTTTCCAGTAAGCCCCCCTTCTGGGAGGCAGCTGAGCCACCACACACACACACACACACACACACAACTGAGACGCCTCACACAAATACACAAACACATTTACGCACACAAACACTCATACCCATGCAGCGCCTAGGGGTGATTGCCTCATGCCAGCTCTGGACGGCGAGCCCACAGGTGAGAGGAGACATCACAGGCTACGGTGCACACTGAAGCACCTGCAGCCACTAGCCTGTAAATAAAGGGAATGAGTAGCATGTTTCTGCCATCTAACACCGTCCAAACTTGTACTGAAAAAAGGCCCGTAAAGATAGTAGAGTAATCTTTTTTTAAAATTTTTTTTTTTAATAAATGGATGAATTAAATGGAGAAAAAAATGCAGTTGCGTTGTCTTGGAGTTGTAGGGATTGTTGATGTGAGAAGTACTTGGTGTATACTCACAGCAATAAAATCCCAAGTGCAATATCCAAAACAAAATTGCCGCTATTCACTTACCAGTTTAGTGGCACGGCTTACTGGACAACTTTGATTGAATGGAGTCACTGTTCATGTTTTTATTTACACATGTGATTTACCTGACATGACACAATGTCAAAACGTCTAACACAATAATTTGACCTGCAGACTACAGTTTAGTGAAAAAGGTGACAAGATACAGAGCTAAAATCAGGTCAGGCGGCATCGTGGGAGAAAATTGTAAGGATTTTAAAACACGAAAGAAGTCCTTCAGAGCCTTTTGAGATTAGAATACAAAAAGAGAATCACGTTTTATTGGATTCTGATTCTTTTGATCATAATGACTAGCACAAGGCAAGATTGGCCACGGAATTAGCTGGCACACAAACACACACACACACACACACACACACACACACACACACACACACACACACACACACAGGAAAGAGTACACTGTTCTCACACTGAGCAGTCTCCACACCTGCACAAGTATCTTGCATGCATGTTTGAAAGTGGTAATACAACAGTGTAAAAGTCTGACATTGAAAATGGTGAAAGGACATTAGTATTAGATCAGAAAGCAAAATGGCCCTTTCTGCAGAACATCATTACATTATATTGTTTCATTCTTTGTTGAATCTAGTATTACGAATATTACTATAATTAATTCATATATTATTTAACATGCTGCTGGGTTTAAATATATATATATATATATACCAATGTTTAGCGCAGTGACAAAGTACAATATTTGCGTCAAAGATAAAGTAAAGAAGTATGAAGTAAACTAGAGACACTTTAGTGAAGTACCTTCAGTACTTGAATAAATGTACTTTCCACCACTGGTAGAAACACCATCTAATGCTGGCTGGTTGAGATCACATTACGTATCAGGGAGGTGTTCCCTTTACATTGTGCTGTACTGTGCCTTTATTTGCTCAGTGTGCAGGTACTAACCTTGACTCAGGCCAAACTCTTGCCATGGACAATCACTCGAGCATAATTCACTTTAGTCTGTGCAAGTAAAGTGCTGCATTGTAGCCTTCGAACATGACAAGAGCAACAATGCCTTCATGCAATCACGTGAATGACCTGATTGACACTAAAAAGTCATTTATTTCTCAGGGAGAAAATCTTTTCCGTCGATGACTACATTTCTGTTAATATTCCAGTAAAATACTTTTTCTGAACACCTTCAAGGCTAAATATGAAATTAGGAAAGATGTTAATTTGACAATAATTTCAATTTAACCTGAGCTCAATATTTCTAATTATGTAAACCAGCATGCACCATCATTAAATAAATTAAAATCCATTGCATGCAAGACTATCAATGACAAGGGTTCTGCATTAAGTCATGATGGTTCCATTGGACATATCCATGAAAACCTTACTTGTGGGATAAAAATGTTCTTTGCTTACATCCTTGCATGCAGAATTATAAAAGGCAGGTTATTTGTAATATTGCATCACTTTGTATTTAGTAGATCATTAAGGTACTTTGAAGGGGAAAAGGTGCATCTGAAACCTGCCACTATGTTTAAAATCAGTTATATCAAAAAATAAAAGAGGCTGGGGAACATGGGGAATTTGCTGCTAACATATAATGTGTGTGTGTGTGTGTGTGTGTGTGTGTGTATGTGTGTGTGTGCGCACACACATGTGTGTGTAGTCAATACGAATCAAGAAACATTCCATGCTGAAGGTCGGCACAGCACGCACACACACAAACACACAGTGTGGAGGAGAAGAAGAAAAAAAATTAGCCCAACATTCTTTCACCCTTCATGAGCCCGCCTGCTTGGCTTTAACAACTGAGCCGTCCCCATCAATTAGTCTAGATGCTGGACTTTCATTGAGATTAAGTGACTAATATCAGTGCTTGCTCACAAGAAAGACACTTTTCACGTCTGCCCAACAATCTGTTAAGTCAAAACACATGTGGTGATCCAAGGCAAAAAGCCTGCAAGGGGTCCGCTATGCAATGAAAAACAGGTGCTCTACTTTTTGGCCATGTAATACCCCATTTAGCCTCTGGAGCAAAGGTTATCCAGCTAATAGCTGCCTTGTGGTGCACTGGGAAGAGTCGTGCACATGGCCGGAGTAAACATCTGGGACGGATTGAACATACTTGCAACATATGCTTCAAGTTCAATTAAAATGAGGCCTTGGCATATTTATTAATCTTTTTTCCCTCTCGCTCTGTTGCTCTTTCTCTCTTCTCTCCTCTCTCCCCTATAGGCTTGTGCCATAAAAGAGGCCTCCTTTGACCCGTCCTTCATGCATACTCATGCAATCTGAAGCTGTACTTCATATCCAATGTAAAAGACCTCATATCCATTGTAAAAGACAAATTTGTTAAGCCTTGAAACTCCATTTGTTCTGCACTTAACCAGGTTGGTGGGAGAGCAAAGAGGAGAGAGAGAGAGAGAGAGAGAGAGAGAGAGAGAAAGCGAGAGAGTGAGAGAGAATGTGTCAGAATGAAAGTAAAAAAAAAAGGCAGGAAAGGGGACGTAGAAGGAGAGTGGGAGGGTAGAGACATGTAGGCGAAGAAAAAAGAAAAAGGCCCCCTTTTCAACTTCCCTACAGCTCAAATGAAATGCTAACAGTTGCAGGGAGCAATAGATCAAAATGTATGAAGCCAGAGTTGGTAAATTGTAGCCTTTGTGGCGGCTTTGCTATCCAGCATCCCAGCCCTGTGTGAGCACAGAGAGCAAGGCCCTCTTATGTGGAATAATCAGTTTGGCACCAAATCTGACGGAGGCCGCAGAAGCTGCTGCTGCACCTCATTTCAATATGAAAGTCCAAAATGTATTTCATATAATCTGCAGCTTTTCAAATGCCTGTATTTTTATTATTTTTTTCTCTCTGAGAGGAGGTAGGAAATGCAATGATGGAGGGCAGACGTAAAGGAGGAGTAAAAAAAGGTTCAAGGTTGCCTGGTGCATATCTTCAGTCAGTGGCCCCCCGTACATTTCAGCCTTGGAACTTCACAGCCATGAAACTTTGCTTCTGCATCTCTGTGGGAGAGGATGTAATGCTCACGTATCTTTGTGTGCTCATCGCCCCACTGGCTGCCTGGCTGACTGATTGCCTGACTTACTGGTGGGATGACTATTTGACCATCTGCACTTTAAACATGTTTTCTTTTTAACCCTTTTGTTGCACGCTTGCACTTATGACCCTACAAAAACTGAAGAGGTTTTTAGCAAGGTTGTGGTTGCATAAGTAAATTCAGCATACAGAGGGGCCTCAGGCAAAATCATTTTCGGAGATCAAATTGCCTGGTCAAAGGCCTTTACAATTACCATTGCAAACAGCCAGAGATTTCCTCCAAAAAGATTACCAAAACAGACCATGCAATTTACCACATCTTGGCCTACTAACCTTTATATTGCTGGAGTGTGGCTGTAAGGCATCAATTGTCAGCTCAAGTAATTTCAGATTTCCAGTTGTTCAGTCAAGGTAGCTCACGGCAGTAAATCATTTGGACCTCACTTAAAAGCTCAGTTCTAATTTTGTCTGGACTGGAGTATCAAACAGAAAACGTTTTTAATTTGAAGTCTGTCTCACCAAAAAAAAAAATATATATATATATATATATACATACAAAAAAAAACAACAGCAGAAAACACATTGCATAGATATAACGAGCTGGACTATTTCAATTACCATTCCCAGGTGGAACATTGACATGGCACTGTATCCGATCCAGTGGCATTGGTTTCAGGAGCTGTTTCTGCAGTGTAAACGAGCGGAGGCAGTAAAGCAGCCACCTGTTGTTACCTGATAGTGTCTGGACAAGCCCAGATGCTGTTTTACTGGAACATAAAGGAGCAGTGAACGGACCTAAATAGCTAACTAAGCACTTTATATGGGTGCATGTTCTCAGGAAGCGGGACTGAAGCAGAACATTTTTGGTAAAAAATAGATACGGCAAAGTGTAATCTGAAGGGAAAAATGAGGATAGTGCACCGAACTGCAGTAAAAGACCAAAGCAGAGCAAACCGCAAGGAAGAAAGATGAGGAATGTGTCATGTGTATACCTACAGAGGAAACTTTTCAAAAGGTTAAAAGGTTGTACAATCTTCGTACATGTGTTTGTGCCTCAGGCGGTGACAATAACTGAAGGGGGGAGGAGACTTGAGGGGGGGACGGAGTCATTTCGTTCGTCTGTTTGTGTTTCCGGTTTATGAAGCAGTGTCAACCCCTCCTGAGGCAGTGTGTGTAAGCGTGTGCGTACGTTTGAAGTGTGTGTTTGTGTGTAGACACAAGACATAATTACCTTGTCATCTTTGTCATAGTCCTCGTCCTCGTCCTCCAGCAGGTCCTCCACTGCCTGCTGACAGTTGCAACGGAGGGGAAAGAAAACATAATGTTTATGCAACAGCCATAGTGCAGATAAACATTAGATAACACAGGGTTAATATCATCAAAACAGCCAAAGAGGCATACTAAAGCTGATTGGATATGCTTATGTCTGGCATGAGTTTGCTAATGAGTATGGAAAGTATGCAGATAGCACCACTATTAGATTGGTGTGTGCTAATATGTCACGAGCCGCGGAATGATTTAGATTTAGAATTTAATTTTAGAAACGTTCTGTTGTTCAACTGTGTTGACACTTCTGGAAACGCAAGCGAATGCTCTGGCTTTGAATTTCAACGGGCTGAGGATTAAAGTCTATTCATCCACTCAAATCGCACTGCACAAAAGCATTCAAATCTTATAGCATTACAGCGGGACGAGACAGCGCAGCCCCTCTGATGCCGCTCCGTCTCCTCTGACCTCTCCAACCTTTGCACTCATCTCGCACCTCTACCATCAGCCCTCCTTGTACTGTCGCTGTACGTTCATCCATCTATCTATCCATCGTTTCACATTCTCTCACTGGATGATGCTCAGTGAGAGGAGAGAGAAGAAAGCCTGCAGCACAGAGAGCAAGTCACAAAGAACGGCAACTATGTGCTTCAGTGGTCCACGACCGATGAAACCGGAGCTGGTGTAGCTCTGAAGCCCCAAGATACTGAGATACATACTGTACGACACAAAGAAAAATGACAGGAACACACTCGTGTGCACACAGTCAGAGCCACAAACACAAAGGAACATATGGATTGTGTACAAGCCGATGATGGTTCAAGCAAGCTGAAGCTCTTCCTGTCGTTGAAAAATGTCGGAATGGAAAATGCAGCTCTTCACAGACTGCTCAGACCTTTATTTGTGTGTCGAAAGCAAGCGAATAAGCAAATCGTTTCGGGCTATACAAAAAGAGCAACTCGGACTCTGTTCAGTGAAACAAAATCTGATTACTCTGATTCAGAGATACAGTGTTTGAGTCGCGTGTTCACGAGCACGCACAAGTTCACGAGTGTGGTGTGATGCCACTGAGGCAGAAACCACAGATCGCCGCTGCATCTCTCATCCATCCACCCTTTCTGTCAATCACACATCAAAAGCCACAAGGTCATATTGTTGCTCCCAATCTACATAAACAAACACCGATATCATAAGCCCTACAGCTGTCAACCTCAGCATTCATCTGCTCTCATTGTTGCACTGTGTAACCAACCCCAACCCCACCCCCAGAATAAAAAAAAATAAAAAAAAACCTTCGCCCAGCCTCAACAACTCCACAACCCCCTAACCACCTCCAGAACAGCACAAACCGGTATGGAGAAATCCAAAAATCATTACTTAACAAGACAATGGCTTTTGTCCTTTTTGTTTTTCATTGGAATAAGGGGGGAAACTATGTGGCGGCTGACATAAGCCTCTTATGTAAATGCAGCTTCCCACACAAACAAAGAGGAGTTCAGAACAGCAGAGTTGAGAGGGTAGAGTCAATAGTGCATGCGTGTGTGTTGTGTGTGTGTTCTATCAATAGCTCACAGTCACTAGGGCAAAGTGTTGTGCATGTATGCGTGGCACTTCGTTTTAACTGTCTGACTTTGTAGCAACTGGTTATTCCCAGTTCACTGAGGCTCCATCAGCGTCGAGACAAATAAGCTTCACTGTTCGCAGTTCACACCCTCCTCATTGATACAGAATACATTGACTACTACAGTATACAAACACCAGAGAGGGAATTCTTGAGCTCAGCCGAGGCGAAAGATGCAGACGCGATACTGTAAAATGAAAGCCTCCTGGCGTCGCTAAACAAATGAACTATAACTGTTTATAAAGTCATCATGGTTCCTCCCAAATCCTTTCACCCATGCCAAAATACAAACATAATGGATTCCTCCACACAGAGGCTTTAGTAGGGCACGCCTGGCACACGCTCCAAACTTTAAACAAAGGGAATGAGCATGAGCTAGCTGGAGAAGCATGACCTAGAGAGACAGAGAGAATGATAGAGTCGTTTGTCTCCCCGTGCTCTCCGCTCTGCTTTCTCTCCTCTATCGCCGCTGGTTACAGAGAGAAGTCATGTTTCCTGCAATGAGACACAGTGTAAAATTAATAAATAAAAAGACATGGAACATGTCATCTGCCCTGAAGATTGCCACGGCTAAATGTGTGCACTGGAGCTACTGCCTCACTGAGGGAGGATATAAATTACCTCAGTGCAGCCGATGAATTCCAAACATCTTTCTTTCTCTACCTCCCTCTCTCTCTCTACCTCCCTCTCTCTCTCTCTCTCTCTCTCTCTCTCTCTCTCTCTCTCTGTCTCATTCTTCCTCTCTTTCTAAGACCTGTTTGGTGTATGATATCATTTGTCTGCTTATCCCCCCATTATCATGTTGTTTGAATTACTATCATTACAGCAAGACAGCATCAAAGCCCTGCTGTCGACAGGAATCGCGTCGAGCTCACATTGCCTGCAGTGCTGCTCCAGTCAATTCAATATCTGCTGAGGTGGGGATTAACATATTCAGTCCTATTCAAATGATACAGAGATGATACAGGCTACTCTTACAGATTACACCGTGCCCCATAAATACATACAAAGATGGTGATAATATAAAAGTACACACGAAGAATGGATGCGAGTACAATGACATTGAGAGTTCAAATGGCTGTGAAAGTGCGAATACATGTGTTTGGCCTCGGTGGCTTGTGACTAAAAAGCCGATTTGCAAGAATTAAGTTTCTGTTGAGTTGAGCGAGGACGCTCTGCTACATCGCTCCGGTGTTTTTCATGCTTGCTGTATATCCCATCAACACAGCACACTGACAGGGACGAGTAGCCTGCCATTGAAATTAAACACACAGTATGCGATGTCCGCTGCTAGGAGTCCATCAGTAAAGACAACGACAAAAGATGGCGTCTGATGACGTCATGGAGAAAAATGGGGTTGTCAGAGTTGTTGAATTCGTTGTTGAACGACCACCATCAATGATGAAAGCTAGTAATTGTGCTCCATAACCAGTGAGCAATATAAACTAGGGATGTCGCAATGACACGATATTCAAGATAACCATGATATTAAAAATGAAATATTAATATTGCATTAATAATACATATGATAATACTGTCCGAATATTCTAGGGCAGATGTACAGCGTGGTGCATCTTTGCTTTAAGAGTTCATCTAGTTGCTTTTTCTCTTGTTATGGAGTAGCTGATAGTGATTGCTCCGTTTGGACACTGTTTTTTTTTTTCTTTCTTTTTTTTACAGTTATGGTTAGAGACTCTCTCCCCTCCTCCATACACTCATATTTTGAGGGTGATGTTTTTTCCAGAAAAGAGACAAAGTGCAAAATTCAAAAATAAAATAACTGGACGATCTGTCTTTATTGTGGATAACACTTTTCTGCATACGGATGTTCTTCAATAACCAATTCAAATGATCAGAGGTGGTGTAGAGTAGTCTCTTTGTTTCAACGTGCTTCCTTCCATGACTGTTGCTTTACTCTGTTTGGTAAACTGATACTGCACATAGCTGGTACTGTGGAACTATGTTTTGCATCTTCAAATTCAGCCTCGCAGAGACAGACCTTTCCTCCGCAGTTTACTGCTGCTCTGTGCCAGCTGAGGTGCACTGCGCTCGCTAACGTCTGCCCGGACTGAATTCTAAAAAAGTCAGACAAAAGAGAGGAATGCGAGGTAGACGAAGAGTCCGGAGAGTTCTTGGTTCTGATGTTTTTCTGCGTGAGTGAGCCCTTGCTGCACAGACTGATTGACTGAGATGCAATAAAAAGTTGTAAGAACGGTAAAAGGGGGATAGCAGAAAAAAGTTTCCGTCTCGGTTCAGGTGGAAAATTTGGATACCCTATTGACTGCAGGAAGGAATATCCGTGCAGTCTCCACTGGGAGTGTATTGCACGCCGTCAACAGCACAACAGCACCCCTCATGCCCTTTCAAAGACAGGAAGCACACTCTTAGGGTCACAAACTTCTGCTGTAGTGTTATGGTGAGTAGGATAAAAAAAGTGATCCCAAGCCCCTTGACTTAGCCAATCCTAACTTAAGTCCAGTGGTAAGTGCTTTACTCCCCTAACTCCAACAAAGTTAACTCTGACTTCAATGTTGGAGGATTAGAAGTATGGCTGAACGTTATGAAACTTAGCCCTTATCTACAGTAGGTCGTATAAAGTGAGAAGAGCCTTGTTAAGAAATACTGAACCTATATTCCACGCATTAAGTCTAACAAACCACATATCACATCTATCCATAGTTGTATAACTACACTGAGGAGAGATAAACAGCAGAGTGTGAATCTGACCTGACAGGTCAGGTGCAAAAAATAATAGTTTGGATGGATGGATGCTACTTTATTTGAAGTATAACAGAAAAGATCCTGTCAATGAAACAAGTGCACACAAGTCCACAGAGGAAAAGCAGAAGTCTACTACCTGAACTGGTAGCCACATCATCTCCACCCCTCCCAGGAAACGCCTGGATACTCAAACCCTCTCTCTCTCTTTCTTGCTGGCCGGGCCGAGTTCCACTATCTCCCCTCCTAACCTTCCCAATGACAGCCGCAGGGGGAATTGACGCCAAGGCAGACATCCCGGCGAACATGAAGATATACTTTCTCCTTCTTTTTTCTCCCATTCCTCTATCCCTCCCTCCCTCCATCCTCCTGCTGCTATTCCTCTTTGATACGTGAGGGGGTTTTAACCTCTCCAGCTGCTGAGGTTTGGCCGACTGGCTGGCTGGGGGATCTCAAGGCCCTACTTGGTATGCACTGTCCATGAGTGTCTGTGTATGTGTGTGTGTGCGTGTGCATATTGCCTACACCACAGTTTCTGCAGACTGGGGGAGGGCTGCGCGTCTGATAAGGGCTGCTAGCTGAGCCTGGCTGACCCACGCAGGCCCTTCACAAGCTGTCAGAGCCGTGGCCCTCAGAGGGGGGCCCTTCCATCTGCACTGCCCCAGCCAGGGCTCACCCAGCAGGGGGCCGGATAGGGGTGAGGCCGGGGTGCTACTGGAGCTGGAGGCTGGGGGTGGGGGTGAGAAGGGGCGGTTCCATATTCATGAAAGCAACACCAAATCTGTGAGCGTCCGGAATAGACTGAGTGGCGGGGAAATAATGTAAGCATCACAAACACAGTGTACGTTTTCTCATTGCTTATTTGCTGACAAATCAGTAAGAATGTTTAGTCAGAGCTTCAGGAGCTATCCAGAGGAAATCACAGCTTTACATGCTCCACTGGCATTGTTGAGAAAGTCAGTAAATACAGTCAATTCAGTGGAAGATGTTTGTCCTTCTCAGACAGACGATACAGTCTTGTCTTCTTGTTTTTCATTCTCATACAATTGTGGAAAAGTGGGCCAGAGCTGGTACACACTTGATGTGCAATCTACGGCGCACAAACACACTCACATCTGTGGGCTTAAGCTCAAGGTTTAAACAGAGAAACGGCAACACAGCTACAGCGGGCGCACTGTATAGACAAAACAACAACAACAAGCACAGAGGCAGACACCCCGAGCCGCTGATGTTGTTAGCAAAGAGCACAGACAGTTACAAAGGTTCAGTGTGATGAAGGGAGTTCGACAAATGGAGGGGAAGGAAGAGAAGGAGAGAGACAACGTGATGAAAAGGGAGGCTGGGAGGATTCTGCGGTGGCATTCCTGATGCTCCCGATGCTCCCGTCCCGCTTCAAACTCTGCCCGTCGCCTGTCTTTCTGCCTGCCAGCCTGCCATCCTATCTGCCAGTTTAGCAGAGACGGAGAGAGGCAGCGAGAGAGGCAGCGAGGAGCAGAGATGAGCGCGGTGATGCCGGGGCGGCACGGGGGAAATCAGTGGGGCACAGGCGCTCCCAGTTAAAAGTGACATGACCTTTTGATTTTGTCACCTGTCACCAACTGCCATGTCTGACTCCGCGCTGAGGAGTGCCTGCCATCCGCCGCTGTTTTCCTCCGCCTCTGTCTCTCTGTCGCTCCGTCTCTCTGAATGCCTCTCTGTCTTTTTCTGTCTCCTCCTGCTCCCACTCCATCTCCTTTTTCTCCTACTCCTTTTCTTTTCCAGAGTTGAGGTTTTTATGGGGGGGAAAAAGTGGAGGTGCGACTTTCTGGAGGAGTTGAGGTATAATAGGCAGCGTTTCGTCTTTTTTTCCCTCCAGCTTTCTTAATATTTACTCCTCTGTACCCGTGTTGTGCGTGGCTCTTAATGAGGGCAGATGTCACGGCACCGTGTGTTTAGAGACGCAGACTTTTTTTTTTTTTTTTAAAAAAGCAAAATCAGGCAGAAAATAGAATAGATAAAAATGGCAATGAAGTCTTGTTCCAGAAATGATACAATGTCCCAATAAAATCAGACATTATTACTGTCTTGGAGATTATTTTTACGCTAATGAACAATACACTGCTGTCACGCTGACTGCCTCACAGTCGGGAAAGTAAAAGAATTAAGCTACCTCAAGTGGAACTGCATGGATCTAAAAAAGAAAAACAAAATTAGCAGAGAACCCAAGTCAATTATTTCATTTTAAAGGGTTGTTATGCTCTATTAAGGAGACCAAACTCTAGTTTTGTTTTTATGAAAATGCCATCTGACTCAGGATGTAGAAAGTAGTGAGCTTCATCCCACTGCTGGAGGCGTCTTAGTGTGTGTGACGTGCCTCCATACCATTAAGGTCTTCTCTGCTGTAATGGTTTGCCAGATCCAGTGGGTGAATCTATGTAATGGTCTGAAGCATGGGATAAAGAGGATGGTTCTCCTGTGTCACGAGGCCTAATTGCCCGTCATCCTGTTATAGAAAGAGACATCACCATGTTCCGCGTGTGCCCTCTACAACAGCCTGCACTGAAATTAACACCTTCATAACATCTGGTAAGGGCCTTTCTGGGCCAACAGAACAGCAAGGAAAGATTTCTACTGGGATGTGTTCTGCTCCTTAATCTCAACGCCCATCATACACACTCATGTAGCGAGCACACACATAAATACGACAGACTGCTAGGAAAAGATACATGCGCGTGCACTAACACACACACACACCTCGCAGCCTTTTTTTCCTCTTCCAGCAGAGCTGTCTGTCCTCTGCTTGACCGAGCCAAGCCTACTGGCAGCTTCCTTTGCAACAGGCTCGGGATGAATATAAGCCGCAAAAGTCTTCAAGGTTTCAACAAGATAGAGATGGATGGAGATAGATGGAGAGGGTCATGTCATTAACGTGCTCCTTCACAATAAGAGACTCCAAACAAATGCAGAAAGCCAGGAGAGGCCATCCTTGATGTTACATTATCACCTCCGAATGTCAAGGGAAGAGTAGCATCCTGCTCTGCATATATTCGAAAGTATAAAAAGGTCTTCTTCTTTGTTTGTTTGCTTCAGTGAGCATGTTACAGCATGACACACAGGTCGACTAACAGTGTTGGAGAGTCAAGGTTCACAGGTCAGAGTGCTACATGATAAGAGACGAGGTCGGCAACCTTGCTAGTGCATCGCCTCCTTTAATCGCATTTCTGAGGACGCACCGACTACTTAGCAGGTACTGGTCAAGGTTGGGGCGAGGGTAAGGAGTGCTGATCCAGGATCTGTTTGCAAAGCAGCATGTAACCACACAGCACTTGGTGACCCTGAGTGGTGAATTACAGCGTGTAGAGAACACTATGTTTGTTTGTTTGCTATAGACAGGGCTATGGACTGTGGTTGCGGTGTAAAATCAGAGATGGGTCCTCACATTGAACCCAACAAAGGAAGCAAGGCCCTTCAGTTCATTAGGAAGTCTGTACTCAAGTGTATTCTTTTTTTTGTGTTTTCTCTCTCTCCCGCTCTCTCTCACCCTTCACAGTGAGTTCAGCACAGATTCCTTTGGCATTACCCTCACCCCAGACTGCTGGAAAAAACCGCAGCGCTCCGGATGCTGACCCCTTGCTCGGCTCAGCACAATGCTTTAATTTGGTGCGTTGTTTAAAGTAATTAGAAAGCCTTTTCTCCTTGTTTTCTCTGCTATTCTTTTCTGTTCTCCGCCAAGCGCGAGACAGTGAGGCGTCCATGACTTCAGCTTGATAAAGGCTGGGAAGAGGAATCCAGGGGACCAGGAGAGAAAGTGAAGAACGCAGATACTGTATCGCTCTCGCTGTTCCCACTTCCCCCCTGCACCACTGCAGATCTGAAAACAAACAGGGACAGGACTCGGGGGATGCTTGTGTCTGAGTGCGTGTGTGTCAGAATGTGTGTATGTGCAGCATTTGCAAACACAAATGCCTTAATAAAATAATGAATGCTTACACCGATGCGTGATACATTTGCTGTATGTTTTCAAGTTTGACACAAGATAGTAATATGACAACTGGATGAGGCATAAAGTTGACAACGGAGAAAATGGAAAGAGAGTTTACAAATCCTGAGGCAGTAAGATGAGCGAGACAATGATTGTCAGATAAGGTTGCTTTTGTCAGCTAGAGATCTGCATCGATAACCGGTACTAATTTGGTACCACTTCCGGGTGTCAGTTAAAACCAAAATATTGATAAGCTCCAGGACAAAAGGTGAAACTATTGGTGCACACAGTTATTTAATTCTTAATTAGTTTAAAAAAAAAACTGTTTTATTATAAGTTAAAGCGTCTTCTCATGATGACAAAGCTAGAGTCAAGCACATTCTGAGCTCTGCGTGTTGTGGCTGAAAGTGTATGTAAAACTAGTAAAGTGGTAAACACCAGCAACCTTATCAAGCGCTTACAAATACAACATATTGTAAATCTGTGCATCTTATTTGAGAAACTAAAAATGCAAATGTCCAGACCTCATCAAGTCAGTAGCACTCGTTATCCTTATAAAAATAGGGCTCCGGGAGGGTCAAGGATTATATGTCTTTAGTAATTCTGACATATGTGCTAATTTCTCCTCTCTAACCAGGAAACTAATTTTTCTCTGTAATTACAAGTTAAATTATTTCACTAATGCCAATCTTTTCTGAATGTTTGCACATCTTTTCATGTCTTATGACAAAATTATGGAGCGTAGAATCAATTAGCATACCGATAAGTATAGCTATCGTTACACAGTATCGGTATAAACACTGGTATCAATAAGATTCTAACGATACCCATCCTTAGTGTCAGCCGTGCTGTCACAGCAACAGCAGGGGAGAAGGAGCCTTAGCGGTGCTAGTCGTCGACAATTAATCCCACTCTCTTTTGATATAAGGCTGCAAATAATGCCTGCACACATTCACGGATACGAAGATAGAAAAATATAAACACACAAATTTCTCCCCTCAGACACAGAGACAACTTTCATCTCGGTGTGGACACCCTGTATTTCCCCACACACACATTGCACCGTGCAAACACACAACTGGAGTGACTCACACATGCAAATGTAAATGCAAATGCCTGCGTATGAGTGTGGATGAGCTGTAGTTCTACACTTCGGAGGTGCCTGAAATCATAACCTTGGAATAAAAGAGAACATACCAGACTACATCAGAGGGCAGAGCACCATCATCATAACACACAGACAATATTCAGTATTCATGCATCAAGCACACACCTGCACATTCATTACAAACTGTATACTCCACTGCTGTCCCGTTCTCTTCAACTGCGTATTTGCCTCTGACTATCCCACCACCTGCCCCGAACAGACTTCTCTGCATACCTGCCACTCACAAATACCAGCACGGACACTCCAATCCACGTGAATCAAGACTCTTAAAGTGCATGAAGGGCACAATACAGTCACTTAAAGCCATTGTTGATTGTGCTCATATCAGAGAGCAGAGACATCTAATTGAAAGATGCCAAATAATAAACTTTGCAGCAGTAATCTCATGGCAAAGAAACATTCCTGGCTTCAGAGCGCTCAAGCAGATAAGTCCTTAGAATTCAAGCAAACACCTTCAAACCACACTCTGAAGATGATGATATTGAAGCAACCTTCAGAGGCAAAAACCCCTTCAGCTTAGAGTGGGCAGAAGAAAAAAAATCCAGGAGAGTAGCAAAGTGAAAGATGAGCTACAGGGATCGACAAAAATGAAAAAGCAAACAGTGCTGGTTATAGTTGGTAGCAAAGGCATCAAATAGTACAGATAACTTAATAACAGATTTGAGTCGGTCCAAAATGTGTATGAAGATAAATGTAAATCAAAATGACAGTGTTTAAATGTTGAGACTGAGACAACAATGAAACTGAAAGATCCTGCGGAAGTACAGTAATACGTGTCCCCATGTCCTCTTATCTCTGCGTATACGACAACTTTGTGGAACTAATCACAACTGTACTGCCACATTAAGAGGCACTTGTCATAGGAGTATCAACATTTTTTTTTTTTTTTTAATGCTCCAACCAGTTCCTGGGGTACTTGAGACACAACAGCCCCTGTCAAGGAGCAGGGAAAAGCAATTCTGCATGAAGTAGGAGTTACATGTACTTAATCGTATGTGAAGTGAGTGGCACATTACTAGAATATGTAACCTTTGTTGCCTCATTTTAATTAGGAGGTGCATGGGAAAAGAATATCATTAGGTCTGGATAAATACAAGCAGCAGGTGGGGGGACAGATCATCACCGGTTTTGTCTTAAGGCATGTGGGATTTTTTTTTTTTTTTTTTTGTCAAGCAATGTCGCCATCTACAGGCAGAGAGAAAAGATCCACAGCTATTTAACTCTGTCTCATTGACAATTGAAGTGTTTTATTTTGTCTATTTGCAGTAGCAAACCTTTAATTCCTGACTTAACTGACTTTATCCGGTTTAAATACCCTAAATTACAATATGTACCACAAACTGCTGTAAAAACAACCAGGTTATTATCAAGAACAGATGGCTCGTATCTGTCTCACAGTGGTTGTCATGTGGTTTTTACTGTCAACTTTTTATACTAACAAATATAAAAATAAAGGGCTATAAATAATAAAGCCCAGCTCTGAAGACTTAGCAAATAAATCTGTTGTAAGTTCTTTACTGTTCACATATAATGCCATTGTTGTGCCATATTTCATTGACGCACAGCAGTGAGATTTGGTTCATTATAATGACTGAATTGAATATCCCTTCCAAATCCAATATGACCCAAAGAATCCTTATGAAGAGATAAATGTACACATATGGATGACGAGAGTCTGCGAGAAAATCTGAGGTCTGTTAACTGGTTATTTCCAACTGAGTCTTGGAGGAAGGAAAAAAAAAGCTCTTATTAAAATTAATCACTTCATTGTTCACGCTCACTCCATAGTCCGGCTCTCTCTCTGGTTTTCACTCTCTGCTCTCCAAATGTGCCTGGCCATGATTAAAACATGTCTGTTTCTCCATGACATTGCTTTGACATCATTTAATTGGTATAGAGATAAAAAATAAATGAATTAAATAAATATACTACCAGGTAAGTGGCGTAACGTAGCTCAAGGTGACAGCCTATTATTTCTCCCTTTTCTTTGCCTCAAAGAAGGCAAAGTGAGAAATGTGAGATTGCACTGAAAATGCAGCTTCTCAAGGGGCAGATGGAGTTCTTTTTTTATTATTTAAAAATATATATATTCATCTGAGAGATTTTTTAAATTAAATCCCAATTTGTTTTAAGTTTACAACTGCAATTTAATCAAAAGGTTTATTTGGAATGAGTTTGTATCATGCTCATCGTGTTGCTTTCTTACTCATCTGTACATCTATAGCAATCGTGTTTGAAACGCAAGTATGTACTGTTTGTATTAAGCCTAGTATCAAAGCGGTGCAATGTCAGTAGATGTGATTAATGTTGTAAAAAAATATAACACGAGCAGAACACTCATGAAACAATGGTGCCTGAGTTGCCATGCAAAAGCCTTTCTTGGCAAAAATGAAAAGAAACTATGAGGTCGACTCACCACGTCTTGCCTGGTATCCTTCCCCGATGCGATAAGGATATAGTTCCAGGCCAAAGGCAGCAGCAAAGCCAGAGGAATCATATAGAGTTCAAAGTTCCAAACAACGATGACAAAAAGCTGTGGAGAGGGGAAAAAAAAACACAAACCCGTCAGCAAAAGAAAAGTGGGAACAAAAAAAAGTGAGAACAGAGTGTGCAAAGAATGTATACATTCAAGACCCCATAGTGACCCTTGTGAGGCAGAAACTCCTGAGAGCGCACACCGACCATATGTGCGATTGGAAACGGCACACATTCAGAGACATTCATATGCAGAGTCATAACCACCATGGAACAAAGCGTAAAAATAAGATTCGGTTTCAACAAAGATACAGGCCTGGTGTCGGAGGTTCGACACCCTGACCCCTGGAGGCTCTCTGGGCCTGCAGCTGAAGAGGATGACGATGAGGATGAGTAGGAGCCGTCAGAGCTCCTTTCCTCCTTGCCAATCATCTCAGGGGCTGAGGTCGTGTACCGTGTTCAGCCGCAGCACGTCAAAGCTGACCCTTCCACACTCAACCCCAAAACCCCAGCATCTGACCTCACACACCCCACACCCCGAGTTCCCTAACCCTGTCACTCCAAGCCCCAATACCCTCTCTTCTACCCTAAAAGACTCCTGTGCCCCATCTCTAACCTTCTCTGCACCCATCTGCCAAAACCACAACCTCTATACCTCCCCTCTCATCACCAAACAAGAAAAGTACCATCTGAAAATTAACCTTTGCTAAAACCCTGTATTCTGGCTTTGGCAGGGCTCTTTAGCCTTTGACAACAGATTAATTTGGCGGTTGAGTGAAGATATATGTGGGAAAGTAAAATTGCTAATGACGGAAGCTTGTTTTAATGCAGCGGCATTGTGCCATCCGTAAGAGCAGCCCCGTGGCAGCCATTTCAAAAAAGTTTCTTGCCGGGAATAAAATCTGTCAGAAACGGGAAGGGAGCGAGATAATGTTCATCTGTTTTAATAATTTCACGTGTAAGTTGAGAGAGATTTTTAATGATTGATAAGACCTCGGCGGCAATTACAACAAATGCTGAAAATGCAAACCGTGCCTAATGCTTAATCTTTTCTGGAAAAACATATTTATCAAATTCAAGTACAAGAAAATCCATTATTTAAAATGTGAGCAAAGAATACTTTAAATTAATAACTCGCTGGAAGGAATCAGTTTTGATGGGGGACTTTAAGAGTGGTGGAATTGAGACTATTACTGTATAAAGCAGATTTATTGGTGTGTGTACCAATTATGATCTATCCTGTTTGACTGAGCGGCATCAACAAGAGAGAGAGAGACAGAGAGCTTAATAATCAACAATCAAATAGTTTAATTTCTGTATGAGTGTGTGTGTGTGTGTGTGTGTGGGGGGGGGGGAATGAGCGAGTGAGAGGGCGAGGGGAGAGTGAAAATAAAGCTCTTCATTGTGTTTACAGTCTAAGGTTAATGTGAATATGAGGTTCAACAGCCCCTCAAGTGTGTGTCTGCAGCTCTGCTCTTACTGCTGCGGAGCCGGTCGGACACCAAACCGTGCACACGCACACACACACACACACACACACACACACACACACACTCGTCGTCAGTATTTCATTTTCCTTGCCACACGCATGCACAATCCCACGTCTGAATATTAATGCAAACAACTCCTCACAATAACAACACAATTAAACAATTACATTCCCTCAACTTTTTCCGCTTCTGCTTATGAAAGAAAAGTTTGAAAGGCTCACAGCCAAACTTTTTGAATAAAGCTGCAGCTTCATGTTAATTTAAACCAACAGACAGTGAGTACACAAAGCAAAAAATAAAAACAAAAAAAACAAAACAGGCATAAATTAAACATTGGAAATGTCCGGTACATTTGAATAATGCTCATAGCAAAATGTCCTTTTTTTTCTCAAATAAAACCTGAGTGGCCTTGGTACCACAGCCGAATCTCCCAAAAGGAAATCTCTCTCTCTCAGGCTCAACTTCATTTTCTCACACACAAAGAGGCTTTCTCTGATTCAGCTGTGTAGAAGAATTGGAAAGAAAACTATTCAATAATTCATATTTGTATACTAATAAGAAAAACAACCATTTCCCTTCATACATCATAAAAAAGATGTTAGACATTGTAAGCTCAACAACAGAAACCTGCGTACAGCCAAACCCGGCAGCACATGTTCATACACATACACACACATACGCACGCACATTTCCTCAACAAAATACAACCATCCTAAAATTATCCATCTCGCTACAGATTATAAGGATTTACAAATCTCTGTAACATCGACAAACAATGGAATCATTTCTAAGATAACAATGTGCAATAGAGGTGCAGAGGTATGACTTCAAGTCAAACAATCAAAGGAGCTCACTCGTTTTAAACCTATTCTGGTAGAGGCTATAAATAACTGCACACTTACAAACATCTTCAGACACACACGGCGCTCCTTTCAAATACTCTGCTATAAATATACCTTACAGCAGGCGTGTTATTCATTGTAAAGACATTTAGAGTCTGGTCCTCTAATCACTTATGATAAAGTTATCACACAACAGACAAATTAATTGCTCCTCCCTGTCTTGATGTTTATATGAAACCTTAATACCCTCTTTTATGTTTAAAAAAAAAATAAAAATCTTGCTTTCTTCTCCATTCGCCTGAGGTTGTATAACCTGTCGTCCCCCTTCATTCCTCCTCCATTTGGTTATAGTAGCTGAGGGCGAAGTTTTGACTGGCAGCTAGAGGAACTGGACACCCAGGCTCAGCAGTGGCCGGCCCTGCCCCGTCTCCATGCCCCCCGGCTGGGTAATAGGGGCCCTGCAGTGCCTGGACCTTTCCACCAGGACTGGGAGATCACAGCCACCCCCCACTGCTCACTACACCAGATAGCAGGCTCCTCGCCTGGGGAAGAGGGAGAGGAAAGGAGCCCGCTGCGGATGTCAGTGACCGGAGGAAGGAGGAGGGAAAAGAAAAAAAACACCACAACAACAACAACAACAACAACAACAACAACAAAGATGAAGAATTCTGGATGGAACAGGAAAAGACAGGGGAAAATGCTAAAGGAGGCTCCAGATGTAGATGACTCTGTGTGGTCAGAGACACATTATGTGGTGGTCGCCGACAGTCACTGTGAATATCTGAACGCGCACACGGAGGGAAGCTCACTGTGCTCCACTCTTGCTTTCCTGATTAATACTGCTGGATACTTACCTGTGTGCTCATGTGAATAAAAATATTCATATCATTATCATCCTCAGCATACGTGCCTCTGTATCTTTATATTGGTCTTGAAAACAGGAAAATAAATGTATAACTTCTCAAACAAAAAATGAGAGATGTCTCTTCTTTTTCATCCCACCACGTATTAAATACTGTGTGTGAAAAGTAGTGCTCCATATCCAGTTTTTGAATTAGTTAAGTTTTGATTTGGTTTTTTCCCTGCTCAAACTTCCGGCAGCTGTTTACCTTCACCCAGCAAATCGTATTTGTCATAAAACTTAATTCCCCTTTCTCTTTTGAAAATTGTGCTTCAACAAGTCTGCGCTGGAATCTCTTGGAAACAACACTCACTTGTCATAAAACAAAGTCAAATAATATTTCCCACTGTCAAATCTGCTAAACCATTTCAAATTTATTTATAAAGGCTACACTTGAACTGGGCACGCTTCACATCTGAGCACAAGCTGAAATTCAAACGGAATGTTTAATTAAAATAGACAATCACAGGCGTGAACAAAGTAAAAACCACGGCAGTGTAATTTGTAATATTTTTGGCTAAAATATCAATACACAAAATCAGTAAACTAAATCATTTTGACAAGTCTCTTTAGTTGGATTTAATTACAGTTAGAACATTTGATGTGCTCTCTTATTATCAAGAAATCCCCTGAACGCAAGAAGATATATTAAAAATGTTAACAAAACAGACAAGTCAAAATGATTTATTCAAGCACTCAGTGTGCTTCGTTGAGAGCTCTATCGTGCATTATTTGTTTCAAAACACAACCCGCGTCCTTACGGCTCGGAGCCGCAGCACTGTGGGAGGGTAATATTCAGTACTTTGGCTTACATTAACCACACACCAGGCTAACTTTCCCCCTGCTCTGTCTCAGTGGAGTGAAACTGAAGTTTGGATTTCAGAGTTCCCCTTTATCTCTCTTACATCAATTTCCATGCTGGCACTAAGTGTTGCCAGATAGCAACTAGAAAGTCCTGTTAAGTTGAAGGGAACGCGAGAGGGCGGGAGACTGTGTCCTGTTTGTGACCGGACCTAGCCATCATTCAGTGGTGCTAGACTGCCCCCTGCTGTACTCCTGCAGAACATGAACCTACAGCACAATTAATGCTGTTCATCTGATAAAAAAGGCAGCCTGAATGACTAAACCCAATCTGTCAAAGCCAGTCATTTTGTAATAACATGGAATATGAAAAATAAAGCATCCACCATTTTATGACCGCCGCGCCTGCACACTGGTACCTGTGAGAAGTGAGGATGTTGTATCCCCCGACTTCTCGACAAAAAGCCTTTACACATTTCTCTGTTGAGTCTCAATCTCTGGTGATTAAACTCTGACTTGGTATTCTCTGTTAGTCATGCCACTATATTTCAACTATCATTCATTTTGCAAATCAGGAGAGCAGTAAAAATGTGAAAGTATATCTTTCAAAGCTGTCCCTTGCTGTGGGCAAAGACGAACTCCCGACTTTAAAACTTTTAAAAGTTAGACAGGTTCTTTGAAGAGGAGTCAAAGGAGCAATTTAAAGAGACCTGGAGTGGTGTGTACCTCTGACTGCTATGGCGTCTCTGCACTGAATGTGTGTATGTATGTGTATCAAACAGCCAGCCAGGAATGTGCAAACACACACACACGCACACTCTCCAATAGTTGCTTCTGTACCTGTCTTTTTTTTTTTTTCCTTTTTTTTTATTTCAGCAGGGTGAATTTTTATCTAAATGCAAAGCAGGTGATAGGTGCTCCAGTTTCCTCTAGAAGTAGCTCCCTTGTCTGGGCTCTCTTCCTGATAAGAGTCCTACTTTGCCTGACATAAAAGAGCCCGGTATCATTTCCCCTGCCTCCCCAACAACCCCCAGCTCGCTGCCCTCGCCCTTCCCCGAGCTTCACAAAGCTGCCTCTATTTGCTCCCAATTCAGGGCCCAATTGCAGATAAAGTTACAGCAAATTTGTTTGGAGGAAGAGCTGCTGAGGCCTGCGGTCCCCGGGGCAATAACAGCCTTGTCTTGCAGGGGCCGTGGGGAGAGCTGGCAGCAGCAGGAGAACAGAACCCAACACCGCTCAGCCCCACAATGGCCTCAGCTCTCTGGGAGGGAAAGCAAAGGGAGAGGAGGGGAGGGAGAGATAAAGAGGAACAGGGATGGATGGAAGGATAGAAGGAGGAGACACTCAGCTTGCAGGTGTGGAGAGAGGAAGCAGACGCTTAACCCTGAGACAGGGAGACACCAAGACCCACACACACACACACACACACACACACACACACACACACACACACACACACACACACACACACACACACACACAGACCAAAGACACACACATATACACGCACACACACACGTTCACAGACACCACCCATCATGCAGGACAGGAGGTAACTCCAGTCCCGTCCATTGTGCCAACGCCTCAGGCAAAGCTGCCACGGTGGCTGATTCACTGTCGGGATGGGTGGGTGACAGCAGTGTGGGTGTGAGAGAGAGAGAGAGGGAGAAAGGCTGCATGTGAGACTATGCAATATCTCTCCTTCTCTCACATGCACACAAAACACACACACAACATACACACTAATCACAGCTGGCACTAATGGGCGATGCACATGCGGCTGGCATTGCAGAATTGGGCAGAAGGAGTGTAAGGGACCATGAAGAAAAATTTGAGCAGTTTTATGGAGGGAATGTTGTGAAGTGACACAGTATGACAACTGCATTCTGATGTACTGTTCCATTCACGAGACCCCCAGAAAATATTTGAAAACACTTAAATGCCCCCCTCAGGCTCACTTAGCGGCAAAGAAGTGCACACATTTGTAAGTTTAGAGGGTGAATTGCCCACAACTCCACCTCTGCAGCTACAGCCGCGATAGAAAAAGTTAAGTGCAACATCTGTCTAGAAAAGACAGCCAGAAAAGAAACACACGTGCATATGTGAACAGACACACATGCCCATAATCACACACAGCCGTACACCTTCATGAACGCACCACCTTGGCCAGATGGCCCCCCATAAAAACCCACTTAAAGAGATGAGCGAAGTGATTAAGAGGCCTCTCAAAGTGAGGGAGAAATGAGAGAGGGATGAAGAAATGGAAGGGTTGGGAGGGAGGGAGTACCTGTGTAGAGCTGAGGCCCTAAATACTCTGATGCTTTTAGCTAAGTGCGTACTCCTACGATAACAGACTCCCAAAAGAGCGAGGAGGGGGGGGGGGCACAATGACACCTAAATTTCAGACTTTGTATAAACTATAAAACACAATGTCCTTGGCCTACTTACATCCTTTATCATCATCTGAATACTTTAAATTTAAGTGAGTACAATGAGAATATGAATAGTTGGCACTGTTACTCAGATACACAGAAAGGGATGTACTATACACCATTTTCAAAAAAAAAAGGGTGAAGAGCTATACAAGGTAAGTGTGTGTGTGTGTGTGTGTGTGTGTGTGTGTGTGTGTGTGTGTGTGTGTGTGTGTGTGTGCACGCACAGAGATGGAGGAGGCGCTTTCCAAGGCTGCATCCTCCCCTCTCCATTCACCATGCAGATTGGCAATTCTGAAGTGACCTTGTTTTCTGTGTATTCCTTGACATTTTTTTTTTGTCTGACATTTTCATTTATTTCCCAAAAAAGGATATGACACTAGGGCTAGCCACGTCTAGTTCAGCCTTTACATGGTTGAAAAAATGCAAACATGGTGTGCGCACACGCCAGGCTCGCACTCAAACGCACTTGCACACGCGGAGAGGGAAAATGTTAACTGATCAATACTATGTCTCTTCTGACCCATGTCTTGTGATGACACTGTGACCTGCTGTGCAAACACACACACACGCACAAACATACACACACTCACACACACACATACAGCCTCTGCAGAGATGAAACTGGTGTCAGACAGCCAAATGCAACTAATGTCTAATGTCGGCTATGGAGACTCTTAGTGCCCCCATGGTAAAGGGCCGGGGCGGGGCGGGTCCACCTGTCCTGTAGCTACTTAAGTCAGGACACTAAACCAGACAGGATTAAATGCCTGCTCTGTCATCTTTAGGGTAGGAACCTCTATGCAGCCACTCACCACCCTGCAGGAGAATGTCTTTTACTGATAGCTCTGCTGTCCAATTACACTTCACCTTTTAATACCAGACACAGATGACAGGAGGGAGAGAGCAAGAGAGAGAGAGAGAGAGAGAGAGAGAGAAGATGAAGAGGAGAGAAAGAAGCTGCCATTTCCACTGTCTGCAGGAACAGCTTGTCAAGCTTCAATAGATTGTGGCCGCATTTTCTAAGTATTTGGACGTGTGCAAGTCTCATTTAAAGTAGTTTTTAAAGCCGCAATGCCAACTCTCCGTTCATTTCTTTTTGAACTGCTGTAAAAACAGACACCCGCCACGTATATACCATGTGCGCTCGTACATTAAACACAAAGCCAGGAGAAAAGGATTCATTGAGACCATCGTATCGAGATATTTGAGTGTGTGTATAACAGTGTGTAGTGGGGTAATGTACTTAGCTGCGCTTGAGACATCAACAATCTCTCATGTTAGAGTGTGCAATTACCAGTGAAGGATCCATACTTTGTTAGCAGAAATGGCCCTACAGCCTCTGTGAGCCCGCTGCCTTCCTGCTGCATGTATGCAGATGCTAACTGGCAGTGTAATCAGCGAATTATGTGAGTATTGTCAGCCAGTATATCAAGAGTAGTATTGATCCATCAATGTGGATGGGTTCATTAAGGTTCATTCAAAAAGTGTGAGATATTTTAAATACTACATTAAACTTCCCCTACATTCAACTCTTGATAAATAAAACTGATAATAAAAATGCAGCAAAATCGTCTTTTTTTCTGAAGTAGAGTATGAGGGCCTGTTTCAGTTCTTCGTGTCGGATAAATGTGCAACTTTGTACGTGATACGCTACAATTTATGGGAGTGTGTACAGTATGTAATGGGCGCCTCTACGTACCACAAAAGCACAGATGCTCCTCTGTGGAGAGTCCCATTCGAAGCAGCTGTTGATGTAGCAGCCTGTGTTGATCAGGAACATGATGCAGCGCCTAACTCTGTTGAAGTTGCGCAACAACAGCTGAAACGTAAGCAAAGACAGAACACGGTAATATTCAAAACAAGGTCAGAAAGATGCTGCAGCGAGGAAAACAACAGGGTGTTATATCCACAAAATAGTTCTAGATTCACTTAACATTAAGGACACTTAATAACACACTGTACTGTGAATGTGTGAGTGACTGATGAGACTTTGTGTGACAGGCAGCTGAGAATAAATGGAAAAAAAAGCACTTCAGGTTCTATGACTTTTCCACATTAGCTGCACAAGTATACTATATGGGGAGTCGTATTAAATGACAAAGTAAACAGGAGCGAAACGATCTCCTGACAAACATAAACGCCGCTTTGACAGCCCATCTCTGATCAAGACATTTGTGAGGAAATACTGTTGAACAGGTCAGTTTTCCCTCCCTTATGTTTAGTGAAGGTCTGAATTCATCGCCATTTTATAAGTAAATATGTTACATCACATAATTAGAGACTTGGTTAAAATGACAAACTGTCAGCAAGTCTGTCAAACCCCGTAGTGTCTCATTCGGCTGTCACTTTCAAAAGTTAACTGGAGCATTAAGTTTTACAACTTGAGATTTGCAGCTCTGCCCTCACTCTTGCTTCAATATTATAATAATGTATTACAACATGATGACAGCACTGAGGACAGCACTGAGGACATTGGTGCGTTTTCCTCCTGTAGATAGCTATATATGGATGTGGATCGGTGTACAGGACAGCGTGTGACAGGCTGACTCACAATATTTCTTTAAGCCTCCTCTCCCAGTGATAAAGTTAAGTACAATAATAACAATTTCCTGAGCAGTCCCCGGACTGTCCTCCCTGAGGGTTCTCCGTGCATTTGGCCAAATATGAGAGAACTGGCTAACTGCTGTCCTCCCCCTGGGTCGCCAGCCATTGAGGGAATAGCATAACAGCAGCGCGGAACACCAACCACCCAATCAGGTCACCACCAGGAGAAAGTGCTCCCAAAGGACGCACCGTCTCTGCAGATCGCTGTTCAAAAAATTCTAGGCCATTATTTTACTCTCTGGGAAATCGTGTGTGCGTGTTTGAATGTGTGTGTATACCGTGAGTATGCAGCATGTGTTTGTAGCACTACTGTAAAGTCTATTGTGTTTCTGAGTGGATTTGCATGTGGTTAGGGGTGGCTTGGCTGCTTTGATGCTAGATGAGAGGAGGATTCCTCCTTCTCTGTGTATAATTATGTGAAGCGTTTTGTTGCCAAACTGAGGATGACTGTATGGTGTCCTGCTGGGGACACACAGACCCTGAGGACACCAAGACTGTGAATCATCCATTTCCACGTTCCTCAGCGCATGTACTTGATGTACATGCTGTACTCTTCTGGGCTCATTATTGCTATAACTGCCTTGATAAGAACATTTAATTTTTCACGAGCTATTTCAAAGAGAGCCTTGAGTTACTCCTTAAAAACATTTAGAGCAGTGGTGAAGTCATTTATTCAGTCAAAATGTCATAATTACAATTAAATGGTTTTTGTTTGGCAGACAGCTTATGTGCTTTTTTTCCTTTCTTTTCTCTGCGTGTGTGTCTGCACACTAAGCAGTGAGCAACAGCAGGGGAGCTGCTACCACACAAAAGAGCCCTCACGGGGCAATCCCTCCAAAGCAGCCAGTGACATCATCATTGCGAGACGCTGACATGGGTCATCTCTGTGAGTCAGAGGTGAAATGGAGATGAAAAAAAAGGATTCCGCACTTGGGAGAAAAAGTGCAGAGACGGGTCGAGACAGAGCGGCAGAGAAGGCCAGAACAGTGAGGAAAGAAGGGAAAAGAGGGAGTGCTGACAAAAGGATGGTATGGGAGCTGGTGTGTGCGCGAGCTGTGCTGGGCTGGGCTATGCTCGGCTGTGTATGGAGAAGCATTGACTGCTGAGCCCAAACGGTCACTCATATGACATGTCTGATGTGGGCCAGCCCCTACCATTCAGCCCTTTGTGGTGCCGCCACACTGAGCGGCGTGACAATGAAGTGCAAAGCAGCAGTGGCAAAGAGGGCCAACTATAAGGATGGCCAATCTACTTATGCACCCCAGAGCTGACAGCTTGACATTTCTATTCACCACTCAGAGTGGCTGTGAGGGGGGGAGAGACGGGAGAAGGGAGAGATGAGGGAAGGGGAAAAAAAAAAAAAAAGAAACGAAATGCTGTTTTTCCTTCAATCATCCTGTTGTATCTTGCCCACACAGTTGTTGTGGTTTACAAGATGCCACTCTCCAGGCTTGTTGGTTTTGCTTTAGACAGTTGAGCAGTGGTGGACACAGATAAAAATGACGCAGAGTGGTAGAAGGTACCTGTTTGGACACTCTGGGCTCCTCCTCGATGTACTTCTGCTCAATGGGAATCAACGTCCTGAGACCAGCCTTCACCTGGAGAGACGGAACGAGCACACGGCAGTGTCACATACAGCAAACGGTGAGGGTGAAATGGTATTAACTTAAAATGATACAGGTAAAGATGATGTGAAGTAACAGGCAACTATATTTAGATTATTTTTGAATGTTTTTTCAACACATGGCACATTGAAAAAACACTGCAGCAGATGTGTCGAGCGTGCCCCATGTCAGAGGCTAAAGAGAGCGGGAGAGATAGCTGTAAGATGGCCGCTATAGGACACACACAGCGGTAGTGAATGGGCGAACAAAGGCTGTTGAGAGGGAGTCTTCGATAATTAAAGCCAAAACGAGGACGGGGGACAAGGGACGAGGGATGAGATGGAAGCGAGGGGGGGGTGGTGACAAACAGAATAGAGACAACAGCAGCGTGGGGGTGTGGCGGTGGAGGGAACTAGCAGGGTAGAGGGAGAGGATAGTGGTGGGGTGGGGGGCCAAATATATAAAAAAAAAAAATCAGGGAGGAGAATCAAAAAAAGCAAAAGGAGGACTTACAGCATTAAAAATCACGTCTATTTCGAGGAAGATGACCCCTTTTGTTGGCCCTGTCAGCTCCTTGCTTTTCAAGGCGTAGGCTTTGCGTTCTCCATTTTGGATCTGTGGGAGAGGGACATGACAGGCGTCTGTCTGGCAATACCCGGCTGAATCGGCTCCCCGGGCCACCTTTGAACCCCAGCTGCTGGCGCTGACAGGGAACCCAAAACAACTGTGGCAACTCTGACAAGTACCTGTTCATTACCCAGTGCAGCTCGGCTCTGTCAAACAGAAATTAACTATCCTGGGGAATCATACTGTACAGCAGAGCACAGATATATTAGACACACGGCTCTTTCACATGCTATCTATATTTTCAAATATAAAAAACACTTTACTTTTTTCTCCAAATCGCATCGTTCCATCTCTCGATCAGTGTCATTTTCACCCCCTCACTTTCTTTCTTCTCACCTATCAATCTCTTCCTTTTTTTTCCCCTCGGCCTCTCTTCCATTTTCTCTCCTTCCTGTCATCTCTTCCTCTTTGTGAAATAATAAAAGTCTCATCTGTGTAGTTGCAAAAATAACCTCTGCTTTTTATATCTTCCACTGCATGTTTTAATTCTCTCTCCGTTCCTCTATGTTCTCTCTATTATCCCCAAAGGAAAAGAAAAAAAGAAGTGCACAGAGAAATGTGCCTTTGACTCACATTTAGTAAAGGAATTGCCACTTTCCCCAGGAAGTCGGCGCTTCTGTCTCGGTCCTCGTCGTAAACAGTGACCTCGAGGACCGAGTGGATGTCCTTCACATTACTGGACCACACACAAAGACAACACCAGTGACATATACGCTGAAATACGGGGAGCAAAGTGAAATGGTGTGTGAGCTATCACATCGTCCATAAGCTCCCTTAAATATTTAAAACACACAGGGAAGAGTTTAAAATCTGAAACACCATACGAGCCATAACAAATGCCTCCTATTTGAACACCCTGTATTACATTTACATAAATGTTTAAATACCCCCATTAAAGTGCTTTATGTAATATTGCTCTACATTACTGCGTGAGCTAAGTAGAACTTAAGTGTGAAGCTCAGACATGTCATCTTTTGAAAAACTAGGCTAGCAGGAAGATGGCTGATGTTATGTATAGAAAGGAGGCTATGAGAAAGACGTGCACTCAAAGAAAGACTAAATTAATCTGTCCCATCACGGGGAATTCACAAGTTTGTACTCCTGGAATGAAATTACATCATATATAGGGAATTATGTCGAGTTGAAACTATATTAACATTTAAACTATCGCCTCAGTATAACTATATATTTGAAAAAAAATCTTTTTTTGAAGAAGGAACAAGGTGTTAAGCGCTCTTTTTATTCTACATTAATGCCTTCCTGGATTTTTTTATTTTGAAGGAATACAAAATTTTTAAATATTTTTTTTCTTCCACATTTATCCATGAAATTAGCACTCAAAACTATAAACTATGATCATTTTTCAATGCTCAGATTTGCCCACAATTTATTACAAAAAAACCCATAAAAATATTTTTATCAGTACTATCAATTTATACTATGTATTTATATTCATTTTTTCATATTGTGACTGTTGTTCTGACTTTAACAGTCTTTAATTTAAAGAAACACGTCGGTTTAAAGAAACCCATTTTTAATTTCAATGCCCCAGTGGATAAGAATTTAATGCGTCTGTGTGCTGGCAGAAATGTGCGGTATTTTAAAAGCCACTCACAAAGTGAAGACCTTGTTCCACTCAGGGTTGAGGTTTTTGTAGACGGTGTGCGTCTGCAGTCGATCGTTACTCAGCTCCACGACACAGAATGGGTCACTCTTACCTGCACGGCACACACACACACACACACACACACACACACACAAAGCAGAAAGGAATGACTTTGTTAGTGAAAACAGACACATAAATAGAGTTGATGGGAAACTTTTGTAAGCTTAAGGTTTCTATGAAATTGCAAATCTCAAGTAATTCCACCATCTTTTGTCTATCTTCAGTCTTTCATATTATTAAGACATATAGTATACAGCATCCTCCTCTATACCTCTTCAATACCCTGGACTTATCAGAAGTGTAATAATATGATTCATTCATTTTCGGCCGATGCCGTATATATCATAAGACAGTATATCAGTGGAACAGCTGCAAGCCGTCTCTATCAACACCCTGGGAACATGGACAACTAGAAGATAAGCTCCAGGACAACTGTGCCCTGGGCAGTGACGGGGAGGGGGTGGGAGGGTGAAAGAGAGCGAAGTCTTAGAGAATAGATGGTGCTGGGAACACAGAGGGCGATGTGGCTCTGAGGGCCAGAGAGGTTCAAAGTAGACGATAAAAACAGCCGAGCAGGGGTGTGAGAAACATAGCAGGTCCGTGATTAGCGACTCCAAGCGAGTGGCGAGATGGGAGTGGCAACGGTGCCATGAAGAAAAAATAAATAAAAATGAGTGAAAGCAAGAACAACGTGAGGATAAAATGATGAAAGAATGACAGAGAAAATACCTCCTCATCATCCCTTCTGCTTTGTTCTGTTGACAGCAATGTAAATTAATAAAAACAGCGGAGGGGTTTTGGCTTTTAAAATTGAAATGTAACTCATGTTTGCTGCGGGGAGTTTTTACAAACTGGCAGCAATCACAGCTTCATCAATAACACAAGTGACATTTTACAGTAATAATGACAAAACATATACACACATGTAGATTTATCTCACAGAATAAATCAGCTGAAAAACACAAGGATGATAAATTAAATTATTCGAGAGGCCTGTCGTTGCCAAAAGATAAAACTTTAATACACCATGTGAGAACTTTAAAGAGCCGTCCACGTTATAAAACAGATATATGGTTCACCATAAATCATATTCATTAATGCTAATTCATTCCAACAAAACTTTCAATTCAGAATTTACTACAGTTACGTAACTGTGCAGAGAGCGACCGGGAGGAGAAATCAACATAATCACAGAGTGAGTTCCTCCTCCTGAGAATAGAATACTGTACTATAATAATCAAAACTAGTAATGTCCTATATATTCTCTATTTGTTTACTAACGTCACACATTTCAATTTCTTTGTACACAGACAGGAGCGAGACCGGCTCCCCATGCCTGCCAGCCCACCTCCTTTCGATTTGCCTGAAATATGAACTAAAAACAACATGACTCTTAATTCTAGCTTTGATCATTATTTTTTATTAAAACTGTTGGGAGCTGTTGCGCTGTTTGTTCGTGCTTATCACTTGAAAAGGCTGGGTCAGGAAGTTAAAAAAGGAATATGTCCCAGACGATTTCCTGCGGAAAAATCACGAGGGTGTTGAAATATTAGTGCAGTGGCCACGTTGCATAATAAGACTTGATAAAGTTGGGATTGAGTTCAAAGCCCCCCGCTGCATTTGTGGATGTGCTGGGTGTATGTCCATCTGTGTGTGTGTGTGTGTGTGTCATTGATTGGTGTGATTTTCTTCAAATGTTGTGACAAGGGCAGGACATTTAGTGGGTGTGAAAAGTAAATGTCACCGTGATCAATGCCGAGCTGTAGGTGTTGCCTTTCATATCTGTTTGTGGCGCTTTATTGATGTAGAGTGTTTGAAGTGGATATTGACTGCTATGACTCCTACGACGGAAAACAGGATACATTAAAACAGACAGAAGACAATGGACTCAAGAGGCTACTTCCCAGTGCATCTCACTGTATATACTCCACTATATATGTCCACCAAAGCATATAAACTACTGTATGTATTGCATTAAAATGCAATTCCTTGGATGAATACACACCAAAATGTACAATCAAATTGTAAATATTTTGGCAGAGGTTGACATTAACATTTTTACAGTGCGTAGTCTTGAAATCCTCCTTAATCATTCCGGAGATCCATAGCATAAACGTTTATAATGTTGTCCCCACAAATCAAGTCTGATTAAATTTAAATCCAATCACCCAAATTAAGAGCTGGAAATTATTCCTGCACAACCCCCATTTTTCTCTTTGAAATTCTGTTTTTAATGACATGGCAGGCTGTGTTGCCGCAGAGAGCCAGTTGTCACTGGTGATGAACTTTCACCTTATTGGCTGCCAGCACCAGAGGCGGCTGTCTTAACCAATTACACGCTCAGGTTTGAGCGCCACTCAGAGATCATCCAGGTAATGTCCAGGCAAAGCTCCTCCCCCCCTCTGGGTCCTGTCTCCGTGGCGCTCATAGATGGTTTGCAGTGAGGAGTGGGCTCAACCCATTTCAGGGTGCCCTAAGATAAGTGTGGAGGATGGATACAGTACGGAGGCGAGGGAGCGCTCGATAATTGCCTCGCAGGAAGCGTGGAGTTAGTGAGGAGTTTGTGTTCAGAGGGGGAGCGCACGCTCCTCATGTATAATCACAACTAATTATGATCCAGACTTTAAAATGCAAATTATGCACTTTTGTTGCATTTATTTTCCATTTCCTAATCACTTTTAATGAACCATACAAGAATACGTACGGTATTCCTCCATGTGTCGAGTGATGCAGTGGAAAAACTACACTTTCCTGACAGGTTTTGGTTTGAGTTGGAGTGAAAAAAAGACAGGAGTCTACACATGCTGTGCTTCTGCTGATGAAAGTGTGTGTGTGTGCGTGTGTGTGTGTGTGTGTAGGTGTGTGTGTGTAGGTGTGTTACCACTGAAATGCTCCAACAGTATAGCATCCACTCAGAGGGACAAGAGCTGGCAGACAAAAGGGATTGTTGGTTTTAGAGACTATTTTCAGTTATCCTACTCGGGCTGGAGAGGAGCTACTCCACAAAAACACTTCAATTAGAGAGAAAGAGAGAGAGAGAGAGAGAGAGAGAGAGAGAGAGAGAGAGAAAGAAAGCAAGGGGGGGAGAGGAAAAGGAGCAGGAGGAGGAGGAGGGGAGAAGACAGGAGAGGAGACAGGCAGCGTGAATGGGAGAGAGATGGTGAACTCTCTCCCTCTCGCGCTGACCTCCCCTCTCTCTCCCTCTCTGTCTGTCTGTCCGTCTGTTTCTCCCTCACCTTGTTCCTGACCCTCTCTTGGTCTGGGCTGTTAAAATAGGGTGTTCATGTGGTGAGAGCTCTTATGTGGCTCTTACGGAGCTATTGTTTCTGCCAGTGACACACACAGACACACACACAAACGCAAACACGCACACACACGCACACACACACACGGTGTCAAACAGAAATAAGCCATAGAGAAATAACCCTCTGCCTGTCTGTTATCTCTATCAGTTTATCTACTGTCTCCATCTTTGTAGGGTTACTCAGGCAGTAAGAAAATGTTTTCATGTTTTCTGGTGAACTATAGAAACATACTTCCTTTCTTTGCTTGTAAGAATTTAAAAATTACAGCTTACAAATTGGACTTTAGATCTCTACGGCTATAATTAAACAGTTATATGTGAAAACTCTTCCAGCTGTACCTGATATTAGAAAAACTTTAGGGAACTTCAAGCATTTTCAGTCTTTTACACCTGTAGTAAATGACATATTTGTTTACACATATATATACTCAAAATTATTATCATATTAAGTCAGATGCTATTGCTCTAAAAATAAGCAAAACTTGTTTTGTGGTAGGATTCTTGGGAAGAGTGACAAATTAAAGGGAAAGATCTGAGTATTTCTATTAGTTCAAGCACTTTTATCCCAAAAACAAGCATATTTCTTAAAGCCTTGTAGACACTACAATGAAATTCAAGCAATTTAAGTGGAAATCATCTGAAACAAATATGTCAGGAATAGGTTGACATACTGTAAGTCAAAATGTTCATATCTTAAGTAAAAATGTCCTCTTATTCTTCTCCAGTCTAATAAAACACTGTCCATGTCGCAATGACACCAACTAAGGCAAATTTTCATATAAAAGGTAAAAGGCTGAGTCCAAATCTGAATGTAACACTTTCTTCCTTTTGTTTTATATTCGGCTATGGAACTTTCTGTGTAAACTACCAGAAGACAAGCTGCACTTTGACTGAGACGTCCGCCCATAGTACTAATTTCAAGTCACCATGGGCTGTAAGGACTAGGGAATCACACAAGTTCTCCATGAACACGCCAAACCGACAGAGAAGTGAAAGGCAAAACAAATAGCCAATAGACATTACATTTCCACACTTTTACTCTTCTGCTTTTAAAAAAAAAAAAAAAAAGGATCCATGAAGCTCAGACTGAATGATGAGCTCTACAACAAGGTCACGGAGCAAATTTCTGCTCCGAGTGAAATACAAGAGCCGGAGAGCCATTAGCCCCGCACTCCGGCTGCTCCGGTCGCTCCATGCAATAACCCAAATCAACCAGCTCCACTCTGTATTGGCTAATGGTACTGTGGCTGTTTCAAATGGAGGAAACACTCTAGACTCTCTCTCTCAGGCACACACACACTCCCTCCTCTCTCTACTAGATAATACAGAGTGAAAAACTAGGCCTGTCCACTGTAGACCTAATTAAAAGTAAGAATTAATGGAGAATGGAGGATTCAGAGAGTGCAAGCAGAGAAGGAGTGGGGGGAGGGAGGAGGAGGGAGAGAGATTTGTTGGTTCAAATATGTACTTTTTCTCTATTATTCAAATGAGCAGCCTGCATCTTTTTCTAAAAAAAAATAAAAATGAATGCAGAGACAAATTTAGCGTCCTGCACAAAGTAGACTTTAACTCTCTCACAGAATTCCCGTCGGAGATCGTCCCTTAGACCAAAATCACACCCAGACTTTATCTGTGGCTAGATTTATGGAAAGATTTGCGGGTGAAGGAAAGCTTGTTCAATGTATGGATGCAGAACTCAAGGAAAAGTTATGTAAAGCAAGAAAAAAAAAAAAAA
>NC_051043.1:7305809-7328309 GCF_904848185.1 Acanthopagrus latus | reverse complement strand
ACAGGCTGCTCAATTTAAAAACTTGACAGTTGGTTCATAAGCTCGTATGAAGGGGTTGTCAAAACAATCTCTACTCAAGGACCGAGCAAGTAAGTGGAGCTTGAATGCATTTTGTTTTGTGAAATTCCTGAAAGCTGACTGGCTCAGGTGTTTTTAGGAATTTGCATCACACACACAAAAGAGTGCAGTAATTTGACATGTAAAATCACATTTATTGTTGTGCTTTGCACAGCCCACTATGGACACCCTATAGCTCTGCTATAGAGGTGTCCATAGTGGGCTGGCGAGCACAGCCCACTAACAAGCTTTAAAACAATCTAGTTAGCACAATTACCTCATACATCTCTCCTCAAGGTCGTGAAGTCTCATTCAAAGCGGATGCTAGTTAATCTTTTGCTTCACTACAGTGATAAAGTTGACTCTACCTGATCTTTTAATAACAGCAGCTAAATTGTAAAAACATGATAATGAAAGTGGCACACGTGTACTTTCACTTCTAAGCAACAGGTGAAGGGGTGTCAGTCATGCAGAAGATGAATAATTGAAGTGAACAGCACACTGAATCATAATATATGTTGCAAATAGAGAAATTGTGATTCACATTACATGGCTGCTCTGATAAAATTGTGAGAGTTTGCAAACCATGTATGAATCATATCAAAGTTCAACTTTAAACCTCCACTTTACTGAATCTAACTGCACATGAATCAAGTCCTAAACATTTATAGTCTCTGATTTTTTTGCAGCCTGTTTCTTTAAAGTGTCTGTATGTGTTTACATGTCTCTTCTTTTTTCTATCCTGCTTTTTCTCTTTCACTGTTTGTTTTCTGTATTACTGTGTGTCCATTTGACATTTTCTGTCAAAGCTAATGAAAAAAAGAAAAGAAGAAGAAAAGAAAAGAAAAGTGGCGGTGAGTGATGGTAACCCAGCTGGTGGCCGTCAAACGGAAACATCCATCTTCCATCTTTGACTCAGACGCCTGTGTTTTGGTTTATCGTAAGCAGCCGTGTTAATCATTCGCTTTGCTGCAATCAGTTTTATTTTGATTACAGCTGTAAAAAACATTTTTCAACTGTAAACAAGTAATAATGAAACTAAAAGCAGATGTTGCCTTTGCTGCACATTTGAAGAATGTGCTACATGATACATGAAAATAATAAGAATAGAAAAACACTGTATTTATGTTTAATACAGGGGACACTGCTATTTTTGATTGATTAACTCATATTTCAGTCTTTATTGAGGCTCCTGCTGCAGTGATTCAGGACTGCGGATTTAGGAGCTGTCTGCTGTGTGTCTATGGCCTGTGCTTCTGTATGCACAGATATAGGGTTTCTGCCGTAAAGATTTATGTAAAAGAAATACAAGTCACTATTTACAACAGGTTTCCATTTCCAAGATCCATGGATAACAGGCTGCTCAATTTAAAAACTTGACAGTTGGTTCATAAGCTCGTATGAAGGGGTTGTCAAAACAATCTCTACTCAAGGACCGAGCAAGTAAGTGGAGCTTGAATGCATTTTGTTTTGTGAAATTCCTGAAAGCTGACTGGCTCAGGTGTTTTTAGGAATTTGCATCACACACACAAAAGAGTGCAGTAAAATCATGTAAAATCACATTTATTTACACAGCCACATATTCACAATCAAATGATATAAAAACATAATCTTCAGTAAACCTATTTATGCATATTTACAAAATATATGATAATTTAACATTTACAACATCATGGAGTCAAAATAAACTGTACAGCAGAAAAATAAATATCATTTCAAATTAGGTCCAATAAATAATATAATCCATTCTTACAAGTCATTGATTTTCTTCACCAAAGTCATTTGTTAGCGTTCATCCTTCAGCGTGAGTCAAAATTACAGTGCATTTTTTTAAGCAGTAAAGTTTCACACATTTTTTAACCTTATCAGAAAACAATCCAGCTCAGTATCTTCGCATTAGCTCAGCATCTTCACATCAGCTCAGTATCTTCACATCTTACTGTACACATGCTGTACAACATTTACACATTATGCAATCATTTGTCTAACATGTCTCAAAGTTTCCTGACCAACCACTAGTCAGATCACTGTGGTGATACGGCAAACTGCCACAACCAATGAGCTGCAGGTCACATTGAGCCGGTGCTACACGTGACGTTTTATGTTTGCTTGTTACAGTCACTGAGAAGCTCGTAGCAGCCCGGAGACATGCCTCCCCTCCACTGATGGCGCCTCGATCATATGTCGACACAGCGGACAACAGCCGAATTGCTGGATGACTCTGGAGCCGCAGGGCCGACACAGACACCGGTGGCCACAAGGCAGAGTGACACTGACCTCTCTTCCCATGCACACCACACAGTCCATTGCACTGCTGTCATCTGTGGTCAAAACAGAGATGATACAATTAGAAGATAGTCCAACACAAACTGTTTCCTCTGGTTATAAATGAGCAGATATTTATATATCAGGTTGGATGGGCTCTAACTCACCTGCTGGGAATTCCATGTTGAGAAGGGACGCACAGTCATCTCCATCTCCAGCAGGAATCAGGCTGTAGCTGTAGTCAACAGGTGAGGTGAGGCGTTTAGGTGCAGGACACGAGCGTCTGGTGTGTAAAAGCTCCTTTTTCTGAGAACCTGCAGGAAGGAGCAGAAGCATTTAATCGTTTTATCTTTTATAATCATTGTTCCAACAATAACCTGGCAGTGTCAGTGCATGTGAAACATCATGTCTACATACCAAGGAGATGAAAAACAGGCAGTGCTAAAACAACACGTCACTGCTGTTCACCAGAAAACTCACCAAGGAGGGAGATGGAGCACGTCTGTCCGTAGATGTCTATCATGGCCCACAGTGGCTGGCTCAGATCCACTCCTGTTAGCAGCTTGCGATTGCCAGTGTTGGTACTTGTGACGTATATGCTGCCTCCATGAGACACCCAGAACTCCAGCTCTGTGCCGGCTTGGCAGCAGGATTCGTGCACAGGAGCAGCCCAGTGCCCAGGTGTGTCAGTGAGGTTTGGGATGGCCATGGCGGGCAGAGGCCGAGATCTGGCTGAGGGCGACACGTTGGTGAAGCCCACGCGCAGAGCTCCGTGCCAGTTAGACAAATCTTTCTCCACCCTCAGACGGATCCTCTCCTGGATCTTCAGCGGGCGGCTGCTGAACACCAGGCCGTTCTTGAACGTCTTGCCCGTCCTCTCTGCCAGTCGACCCCCCCGGCTCAGCCTGACTTGGTCTCCCACGGCCTGACAGTGGAATATCAGAGGGCCGAGGCAGAACACGCTGCATGTGTGTGACGCCTCTGACTCAACAACTGCAACAGAACCAAATCAAAACTATTCATCTTGATTAAATCTGCACAACAATGTGCATGTGTACAGACAACAACAACAACAACAAGCTGGGAGGTTTTGCCTCTACTTCCTGAATGAAGTGTACCACATCAACTACACCTAGTATTTAAATGATTTGAAATCACTGATAACTAATTTGAATAATAAGATTAAGGTGTTATAAGAGAAAATGGATGCTAGTCAATCTTTTGCTTCACTACAGTGATAAAGTTGACTCTACCTGATCTTTTATGACAATAATAGCAGCTACATTGTAAAAACATAATAATTAAAGTAGCACACCTGTGCTTTCACTCCTAAGCAACAGGTGAAGGGGTGTCAGTCATGCCAAAGATGAATAATTGAAGTGAACAGCACTTCTAAAAAATGGCTCTAAAAAGTAAGTCACTCTTATTTACAGTCTCTGATTTTCTTGCAGCTTGTTTCTATAAAGCTTCTGCATGTGTCACTGTTGTCTCTCTGAATAGCTGTGTGTCCATTTTACATTTTGTTTAAAAGCTAATCAAATGCACAGTGTGCTAACATGTCTGTCTCAGGTGTGACTCATACACATGTGGGAGCAGCACTAACCAACCGCTTACTGTAGAAGCTTATTTCTCGTAAGAGCCAGTGAGTGTTCCAGTAGAGCCTGTTTCTAATAGTTATCTTTTCATTGGCGGACACTGTAAAGCGCGGGTTGTATCACAATCACCCCTTTCAAGCCACCTTCCGCAGTATCATCATCTGTTTTACAGCGCATTACTGTATGTGATAAGACAAGACCTGACATGAAAAATGTGCTTCTGTTTTGATATTCTTACAGTAATAATCACTGTCTTAATGGTGGCTCTTAGTAGCTCTTGATAAAAGGAAAATAGCAAGGTTTTAAAGAATAAAAAGTGTAATAATAGTTTATTGTTCTTGTTTATTTTTCACATTAAAACATTAAAAAAAGGTAAAATAGTAATAATGTGTTAGTTTTAACTTTAAAACTGATACTTTATAATGATTTTTGACAAGTTGACAAATTGTGGTTTGCAGAAAATCTTACGGACATTTAAAGCAGTGTTAAGTTATCTGAAAAGACTGAAGTAAATAGTTAATATCTCACCAGGGTTGCTGTTGTCACCGTTCTTCACCATCTTGAAGTTCTTTTCTTTTCTTTTCTTTTCCTTTCTTTTCTTCGTGTCTTGATAGCAGTGTGTCGTGTGTGTGTTCTCTTCTGTGTCTTCCTTGGATTGTCATGATGCTGAAGTTTTGGCTGCCTTTAAAACAAGGCGCACGTGTGGGGCATGTCAACAAAACATTGCCTACACTAGATGAGGCGGGAGAGGGGAGGGACTTTGGAAATTTTCCTAAACTTGTGGGCGGGGAGGACAGGCCAACCTCCTCTTCTATTTTTTCTTCAACAGCAAACCTGATTGTTATATATGACTTCTTTTAAATCAGTGGCCTTCAGAGAAACATACTGCAAATAACAACGTGAGGTCCTGGATGTTACATTTTCATTTTCATTATCTGTCATAAGTTTCTAATTGTGTTTTATGCTGACAAAGGTCATACAAACACGTTTGTGTCCGTGCACAAAATAAAACTGAGGGAAAAGTGTTATAGAGTAATTACATAGCAGTATATCTGAGAGAAAATGAACGACTTGCTGGTATTACTTGACCTTGATTGTAATCCACATGTTGTTGCCTATATTTGATGATACCATAACAACATGTAGTTTCTGCCTGTGTGTAACCTTTTAAATTGTATGTAACCGGATTTCATGCACCCGTTCAGTGTGCTTGCTTGTGTAACTTACTTTACCATTCACCACTCTTTATTCTTTACCTTTAAAAGTTCTTGTCCTTGTTCTTAGCTGCATGTCTATTCATTTTTTAATTTCAATTGCCTTTTTTGTTTTTGTTTTTTTTTTCAAGTTAGTCCCACTGAAATCACATGTCCACCTGCAGCATCAACACAGAGTTAAAACAGCAAACGAACAGGAAAAAACACACTGAAATAATCAAACTTTTGCCAACTGAACTCAGTGGATTTCACCACAGTCTCACACTTTTCAGAAGTTCACTGTGGCTAAAAACCACCAAAGCTTGGACTTAGGGGAACAACACATAGTAAAATGTCAAGAGAATGGAGACTGTGATTTCCATATTTATGGTTTAGAAAAGAAGATAAGTAAATAGGAAGTTTGCCTATGTAAATAAAAACATACCAGTGACTGAGGTGGCATGCACTGTATACTGTACAAGTACGCTGACAAAGTCAAAGTCTCTGTGTGTGTGTACACGTGCTTGGCCAAAACAACTGATTCCGATTGAATGTAAAATGGGATCACTTATCCCCCTTAAACACTAAACAGTTGCACTGTATGCACAGTTACCAGACTTTGTTCCTTAAAACTGACATGGATCAAATGTTTTTGATGTCTTGATCTCAATATTGTTAATTCATCAAAGCTCAACAGGGTCACAAAACATGACCTACTTGGTCGAGGCCAAGGAAACCACAGGAAAAGTCACCTGATGCAACAAATTATGGAAACTTCCACTTAAACATGAGATATCGCTGTCCCGTCTGGCTCACTGGACTTCAGGGAACTTCATGCATAGTTATGTGATGAGAATATGGCAGGAACAGACACACAGGTGTCAGCTGAGCTTTGTCGCCCTCTGCAGGACACATGCGCCGCCATTACTTTAGTCCTCATTGGTTGGCAGTGAGGCCACGTGACAGGATGAAGCCATAACTGGAAAAGCTAAATGACATCACCACTCTTGGAAAGTTACTAGCCCTCCTCTTCTAACTATGACCCAAAAGCACATGTCTTCTCCCGAGAAACCCCCTGAATCCTGTCATCTGACCAGATGGCCCCACTGAAAGCAAATACTGATTGTGGAATTGGAGGCATGTTTCTAACATGTCTCTGTGTTGATATGCCTGTAAACATTATGTGTATGTATGTATATTTTAATAAAGACAACTATGTCCTGTAGAACAAGTTTTGGATTCCAGGTATACATTCCTGCTCTTTTCTTACGCATACAGAAAATTCTCTTTACATACTGACAGTTGAGAAATGATGCAACCCCAGTCCAAGAGCATAAGTCAGAAAGTCACATGATACTCACATTTCAATAACTGAAATTGTTCTATTGTTGCAAATTTACTGTTGTAAATTATTGTAAATTGTAAATCAATTCAGGTTGCTGTGGGAGAAAGTCAAATGGAAATCCAGGAATGAAATTAAATACATTTCTCTCTTCACATGTAGCGCCTGTGGACCACAGTCTGCGTTTGCTGCTAAATCATATTGAAATGTATTAAGATATTTGTCCAGCACGTCCTCAACATGTTTTAACTAGTTGTATAATGAAGCTGGGGCTGAAATTGTGCTGAAACTATTGCAACAGAGGATGAAAGTCTGGGCAGGACGCGTCATAAATGAGTGCATTGTTCCCAGAAGCAGTGAAACCGCTGATGGGTTGGAGACTCTCCCAGACTAAATCTGCTAATTGAAGTTCACACTTTAATATGAATTACAATAGTTAACTTAGAAATGATTGACGTCTGTATGTACACATACGTGCCTAAACACGATTATCAAGCCCATGTACATCCATTAAATATTCAGTTCTGTAATGCGTTATGATAAGGTCCTTCTTGTGTGTATTAGTAATAGGTAAAAACACCCATATAAGTCCTCATAAGTTGCTTATTACTGTTATTGTGTGATAATAAGACTATTAAAGTCTTAATAAAGCACCACGGACACATTTTCTGTTCTGATTATGAGACATTTATAGAACCTTGCTAATCATGTACAGACTGCTAATGAATGCTAATATTAGACCTATGAGATCTGTTTATAATAGCATTACAAACATTCAGTGAGTTTAATCAAGTGAGCTATTATATTATTGTTAAGATATTACTGGCTTATTCTGTTGCTTTATCAAGATTACTACATACTATTGTGAATTATCAGTTAATTAATTTTGCTTTTTGTAGCATTATACTGTGTAGGGGTCCTTACTGGAGTGTTGACACTTACACACATAGTCTTGTTAACATATAATAATGTCTATAAGCATCTCATTAGTGATCCAAATGGAATCAGCTAATTTTATCTTTTCATATTTAATTTGATTTTTTATATATTTATTTATTTTTACAGTTTTTCCACAGTGATCCAAAATGAAAATCTGTATAATTCAGCAGGATGTTTCTTCACTTGTAAAGTAATAGACGATATTAATAAAGATTGTTTTTGAGCAAAAAATAATCCATTAAAACAACGTAAAATCATTGCAGTGGGTTGAGATTAATATTTAGCCCTTGCTTCCACTGCAGTAAATACATTTTTGGACACATGTCGTCACACTGCACCATAAACTGTTATCTTTATTAATAAAACAAGTTCCCAGCTGATTCAGTTGTTTAGGAGGAGTGCTGCAGCACTGTTGATATACTGAACCTGACTTTACATCAGCATGGGGGGAGTAGATGATGGCTGAATGTCTATTTTTTGGGAGAACTGTTCCTTTATCAATCATGCGGTGAATGCGGGGGTTTGCCACTCCGCGGGGTCACAGAGATGAATGCATACTGGCTCTTTATTAGTCATGATAACGCCCTTAATAATGCCTTATTATGTATGACCAGAGAGAAGAGTTCCCTCAATAAATAAGGAAGTTGCTGTGCATGAATTATATATCCATATGGATCTTATCTGTTGTCATTTTCTCCTAATAACAAATTCACTGACATGATCTATTGTGAACAAAACATAAAGCTACACACACACACAGAACAACATGCAACTAATATGCACGCTTATACCCTATAGTTAATGTTTAACCTACGTTTGCTAATGTAAACAGTTACAAAATACAGATATTGTTTCGTCTAGATTAGTTTTATGCTTACGCAACAATATCATTGTTTCAACTACACAACTCCAGTGTCAAACCAGGAACCCTGGTGCAACCCTCCTCCATCTCCACCTCCTCCTCCTCCTCCTCCTCCTCCTCTGAGCCGCCTCTGCTCCACCACACTTGGTCAGACATGGCAGGCCATCAAAAAATCAACTTGTTCCCACTCCACCTGTTCAAAACACTATTAATCTGCTGCCTTCCAATAAAAGGCCTGGCTCTCAGAGAGGAGCCAATGGGAGGCCATTAAGGCTGTGAGACCCGGTCCAATCCCAGGCTGCATTCTAATGTGGCCTATCTTTATCAAGGTTGCCACTCCATTTCCAGATACTGCTTATTTATGATATCTGAGGAGCGAGCCGGCGGGAGGCACTTGTCTTTAGGAGAACGCTCAAATCTGTGTCCGGAGGGCTCGCCCCAGACTTCAGATATGGGATTATCACAGACCACACTGTGGCTGAGAAGAGGTGACGGGCGAGAGTGAAGAGTTTGTCTGCTGCTGCACCGGTTCTGATGTGGTAGCAACTTTGGCAAACACCAGGGCCTTTGTTGAAATTGCCATTAGTGCTCTTAATTATTCGAGTATCTGGGAACGGTGGGTGTGATCCAGAGCACTCCTTGTGGGCCCCTCAGAGGTCTCTTCCTACCTGGATTTTATTGGATGTGTTACTGAGACCTGGAGGCAAGAGTTACAGTTTCTCCCCATGGATCCAAACATCCAGGGGTCTTTCCTGTTCAACAACAGCCTGAACCAATTCCCCTCGGACCTCAAAGCGCCAGTGTGCCAGTACTCAGTGCCCAACTCTTTCTACAAACTCAACCCGGCCCTCAACAGCCAGCTGCAGGCAGGGACCCCTCACGGCATCAGTGACATCCTGAGCCGCTCCATGGTTGGGATGGGCTCCACGGGCACCACCACCCTCCTGTCCGGATACTCCGCCATGGGGGGGTTCGGACCCTCCGTCACCAGCACGTCTATGTACTATAACCGAGACTACAACTCCAACCTGGGCGGCTTCTCCAAGCCCGGCGCCGAGTGCCCCATGAAGGGTCGCAGTGTGAGCTGCTGGGCGGAGAGCAGCTGTGACTGGAGAGGAGGGAGGCAGCAGTGCAGCAACAGTGAGTCTGAACTCAGCACCCAGACCGCCGACACATCACCGACACCTCACCGACACCTCACCGCCTCACTGCGCCCGTGTCTGCATCACTGTTAGTCACGTCCGAGTGTGTTTTTGTCTCAACTAAAAGAGACAGATCCAATCTGATCACACAAGATAAAGAATAACACATTTTCACAAATTCAGACACATCATGTAGTATGGTTTGACTAAAATAACTGTATTGTTCTGAGCAATGCTTAGGCTCGACTTATTATTCAATCTGCAACTGACATTTTGAATGTGTGTGTCATGTTTAGGGGGTATAATCTTAAATAAAATACAAATATAAGACATTCAGATGTTGATGAGTAAATGTGGCACACCATCAAGACACTACAATTTCAAAAAATTCAAACGATACAGAAATATGCTTATCATGACATGTCAAGTGGTATGATTTTGACAACAAACATTAAGTTTGTTTTTTCTGAAAAGTGAGTACTACTCAGATCTTTTGAGGAATTATAGAACATGTTAACATGTTGAAGTGTAGGATTATATTCTGAGAGTCATGTTTAGGGGGTATGATCTTAAAGAAAATGCAAAAATAAGAATTTACGCACGTTGATGAGTGAATGTGGCATCCAAGTGACTATTGACACATTTATTAACTGACAGTTTCCAGCCCTTTGCTCTCCATCAGCTGCTGCACTTTAAAGTCGCCCCTGCTGATTCACGCATTATGTGCACTACACTCCGACTGTAAAGGTTGTGTGTTATGCTTAGTATTTTCATCTGGTCCACTCTGCAGCAGCTGTCAGTAGCTCATATGATTCCCCCGTCACTTTGCCTAAAGCTGCACATGTTAAAGATGGTTTAAAATATGCTCCCGTCCTCACAGGTCTTCAAAACAAAGTGACAAACATCTTTTTCTAACAGCTGAAGCCTCAAATTCAGCAGCTTGGTGAGGGAAAGAAGAGGTGTACTGATCGGGGGTGTCATATTGAAGGAAACACAAAAATAAGAAACGACAGATGTCGATGAGTAAATGTGGCATTCCGAATGGCCAACTGAGTTTTCGTAAATGTGTTTAGTATGTGGAAGCTGCTGCAAATTCAACTGTGTCTGTCATGGTTTTAATACACTTTTACAACATTTGATCTTCATTCAAAACAATGTGAGACAAACAGTTTCTTATCAGGGCGAGAACAGTCTGTCTCGTCATGAATTGTAAATTCTGTGAAAAAAAAATAAAAATCCCATCCATCAGTGTTTTAGTTTTGTTTCTGAGTATTTCTCTCCCCTTTGCTGCTCTCAGGCGGTGTTCCTCTGGGGGAGATGTCAGGCAGGAAGAAACACACCAGGCCGACATTCAGCGGACATCAGATCTTCGCTCTGGAGAAAACATTCGAGCAGACAAAATACCTGGCCGGGCCCGAGAGAGCACGGCTGGCTTACTCTCTGGGCATGACGGAGTCCCAGGTCAAGGTAAAGATTACGTCACCTAGAGATCAACATAGGGTTAGACTTTAAAACATATGACCTTAATGCACTTTATGGCTCTATGTGCACCTGTGAAGTAACCTGCAGGCAAATGATCGGAAATCTAAAAAGTAAACTTAATGAATTACTTTCAGGTGCAGAACAGAAACAGGTTCAACATTGTGAAACTGTCCCTTTGGTAAATAATGAGGTCAGATAAACAACATAACTGGCATAAACAGGCTATCTGCTCTCCATCATGCGGAAACAGGGTCAGGGATGTTTGTCACGCATTTTCTAGGAGTGACAAAATCAAAGATGTGCGTGCAGAGGAATACTCATCCATCTCCACCCCCCTCCACGCTTGTTGTTGTTTTCAGGTGTGGTTTCAGAACCGACGCACCAAGTGGAGGAAGAAGAGCGCCACGGAGCCGAGCTCCACGCAGGCCAGCCACCCGGGGCAGAGCGGGGAGGCCTCGGAGAACGAGGTGGAGGACGAGGAGTACAACAAGCCGCTGGACCCGGACTCTGACGACGACAAGATCCGACTGCTGCTGCGCAAACACCGCAGGGCCTTCTCCGTCCTGCGCCTGGGGCCGCACCACGTCTGATGAACCCCGCGCACGCACGCACGCACGCACGCACACCCGCACAGGTTCACGCGTTGCTCCGCAGACCTGCATGCTGTAATTAAAGTTACACATTTTGAATACAAAGTGCAAGCATGTTCATGAAGAGGTCATTTGCTAAACAGGCTGTGAGAACGAAGCTGAAAAGACTTTTATAATTTACTGTAAGAAAAAAAACCACAAATCATCCGTGGCCTGCTCCATGTTACACCGGTATGTTGAGGATCGCCTCATACACACGTGTTGTTTTTGTAAAAACAGAATAAAATTCCTTTATAAAAACTGCATGGCGCTATTGAGTAATACTAGTAGAATAAAGACGAGAGTAACCTGAAGGTAGTCTTGTGATCTCTTTATAAACAGTTTATGATTGTTTCAATTTCAACATAAGAGTGACCGCAGGAGTTGCCAGACATGTAACCTGGTAAAATGACTTTATGACACTTCCGTATTTCACCAATAAACCACGAATTCCTTCAACCTTAAAACAAAAGTTTCACACCTTCGCTGTAGGGGATACTGTGATAGATGTGTAGGAAATTCTAGGAAAACTATTTTGAAGGAATTTGCTTTTCAAACAATGTCATTTAATTTTTTTTTTAAAGGTGCTACAAGGAACATTTAGCTGGTTATGAAACAGTCTCAGTCTAGAACTGATCCTTCTCTGTGATCTGCAAAAGCAAAAGGGACCATCAGTGAGTGAACTGGCTATTTATCCCCAGTTATTCCTGGCACGAGTCTGACTCTGACTTATTTGAGTTTAATAAGAAATAAAATAAAAACAACTTTTTTTTTTTTTATGGTGGATTGCTGAGGATCAACTGAGTTAAAGAAGAAGCTGCTCTTTAGTCTGACAGTACGACGTCTATATATATATATATATATAAATATATATATATATATATATTTATATTAATATATTTTTTTTGTTTTGTTTTTTTTTTTTTTTAATTACATTTACATTTGTCATCTTTTGTCAAAAGATAACGGAAGAATCAATATGGAATTAAAGTTCCTTAGAAGTAGAATTACTAACACATTCTATATGCTGGTAAACTACAGGCCTATGAACACTGAAACTCAGGCTGTTTATAAGGCAGGAGCACATTTTATTTTATATAAAATTAGTGCAGAGAAAGAAGTGAGAGTGTGTCTTAAAAGGTAATGAGAACACTTTTAGGGAAACAAGTTAAATTTGTAAATCTGCAAAATGCTTAAACTGAGACTCATGATTGTCGTCCAGCAGCTGAAATACAAATATTAAGGTGGATTATGTAAATAGAACACCTGAGTAATTGTGACACAAATGATTGTGAATCATGTGTCACGCATGCTGGTAAACTGTCTTTAAACACATTGCTTGGCTGCGCTCCCTCTGAGTGCATCCGCTGCTGAGCTGCAGGCGTAAAAAGGCCCGAACAATGCAGGGGAGTGCAGAGGTCAAAGGTCTGGTCTTGTGTGATTTACTGGTGTGGTCGGCCTTAATTGAAGACAATGACCCCCGCAACCCACTTCAACATGAAATCAATACCAACAGACCACCTCATTCACCATTTAGGCTCGGAGTTTAGCCTCCATATGGCTCAGGCAGGCGGCCGACATCAGGCAGGCCGACTCTGTCAGAGAAGCTGAGGAGACCATTCTGCTTCCATCGCACGTCGTACTTGTGTATTATTCACCGCCAGTGTCTCACCGAAGCTGTGATCATGCAAATAATTAAAAAAGAATGAGCGTTATATCATCATTGTGGTTTATAAATATATTGGAAGCGATACATGTTTTGGTCTCCCTTCAACCTGCTGCTGCTGCAAAAATCTGGATCTATCAGAGTAAAACCACTGAATCAACACACGAATGAAATGCAATAAAGTTTAGAATCAGTCTCTTGATTTGTTGGCCCTTGAGGACATTCAGTCTGAACAAAATGTTCTAAATAGCGCAGCCAATTCCAGTTTTAGAGGGCAGGCTTAATACCTCCTCAGTTTTAAATGTAATCTGTCGTCTGCTGCTGCAAAATACATGCAGCTCAGCCCTCAGATGAGGGCTTAGACTGTGGAAGCTGAATGCATAACACAGACATATACGTCCCTGGGTTGAGTGAGTGCCTGGTCGATGTCCATTTTGCATGAGTCTGTTTTTTATTTGCGTAAAAATACAACCGGGGTGACAGGTAATAATACTTCTAACTCGTCAGGAACAATGTCCATAAAGCACCATATCTAACAATGCAAAAGAAAGTGAAAAATATTCCGGATCTGCACCAAAAGTTATCAAGGTCTATTCTGGGCCAGTCCCATCCTCCATCCATATTTCCAGGAAATCTGTTCAGCAGTTTTTTGTGAAAGCCTGCTGACAAACCAACCAACCATGGACAATGGCCAAAGCCATAACCTGCTTGACAGAAAATAATCAGTGTCTTCATTTGTCTTTTGTTAGTCACCCATGTCGAGATCCACGTGGCTTCTCCTGGAAACAACTAACAGCAGCAGCATTCTTGTGCTTTCTCTGCCAGCTACAGACAGCAGCAATGCTTAACCTTTCTGGTTTATCAGCTTCATGTGGGAAACACTTGTACAGCGTATGACTGACGGCCGTTGATCACACCTGACAAGTATGATTTCCCCAAACAGGTGTGACTCAAGTTAAGTGTAAAGTGATGACTGTGGTTTTTCCCAAAACCCGAAGCTGTTGGTTTCAAAATCCCTCAAAATGTGTTGCAGCGTAGACCCCATAATACACAGACCTGCAGCTGCAGCCAATCAAAAACAATGCAACTTATTTATGATGGTAATATTTTATTTACAAAAGTCAAATATGACAATGATGTAGTGTTTGACCAGAGATAATGTAAAGGTAATACTGGCCTTACAGTGAACTCCACTCCCAAGACTGGTCAACAGTGAACCCCTAAAAGTTGATTACTTACAAACGGTTTAATCTGCACAAATATTTGACTCTTAACTTGATCCCGTTATGGCGATGCGTTACAGATGCTCCAGACGTGATATGATTATCTGGGAATTTATGCATGAAAAGTTTTTTTTGTATACATTTTCTGACCACCAAGCTGTGTACAACTGATTCCAAAAAAGATAGTATACTCTGTGTGACATAAATAAACAATAGGATCATTTCTCAAAAATCCTTTGACACAAATTAAAGACAGACAATATATTTAATGTTTTACCTCAACACCAACACTTTACAACAAGTTAGGACGGGGGCAACAAAGGCTGGGACAGTTGCAGAATGCCCCCAAATCACCTGTCTGCAACATTCCACAGGTAAACAGGGTCAATGTTAATAGGTGCTGGTACAGGTACTGTTGTCAGTACAGTTCATTTTCAAACGATGGCATTCTGTTTTTAATTTACGTTTAACACAGTGTCACAACTTTTTTGGAATCGTGGTTGTAGTACAAAATATGTTTAAGAAAACACAATGCAGTCCTCAAGGATGATCTGGTTATACTGGATGGAAGTAACAAAACCACAAACATATTTTAAAATTCTTTCAATTAGTCGATAAAACGATCAAAAATAATAATCTAACCAATAATTCACACATTAAAAATATATATATATATATAACAGCACTGGTGCTACAGTATGAGACTATGAACCAACCAACCAAAATAAGACAAAAATCTAAGTAATCCAAACAGTGCCTTCCACGTTCATGTTTTTATACAGAATTTTGTGAAGTACAAGTGAGGCCACGTGTCGGAAACATCCAAACTTCTTAACCGCAGTTAGAAGCAAACACAATAGGCCGACAGCGTCAACTTTTGGCAATGAAATAAGGTCGATGCCAACCAGAACAGGGTGAGAACATTCTGAGAGATTTCTGTGCAGACTAACTGACAAAAGATAACTAAAGATGACTCTGTCTGAGTGACGAGATCAGAACATGAGAACTGCTGAGTTATAGCTCGTGGAATAAAGCACTTGGTATTAATGTACAGTTGGAAGCAAACAGGAAAAGAATGCTACTATAAATTCAACAGGGTGAAACACACTGCTGCTGCATTATGAGAATTAAATCCTACCGTAACATTCATAAACAGAAAACTGCTGTAGTCACTTTAAAATGATGTTGGCCCTTTGTACCCTGTGTAGTGTCATTTCTACAAATATTAAAATCATCCTTTACATCTATCAAAATCAATCCTGAAATAGATTTATTTACTTTTTTTTATGTGACCTAGTTAAAGCTGCTGTGAGGATGTAGCTTCACATGTTACATGGAAACACGTCAGTAAGAAATTCATTGTAAATAACGTTTTATCTACAGAGGGCATCAAACATGTCAACAGGAGACTGACACAGCAGCATTCCTATACTGTGTTCCTGTTCTCCTGTACTACTTTCTTACAGTCAAAGTAAACAACTTCAAACAAAAGGAGACACGTGAACCAAAAATAAAAGCATGCATGCATAGTCAGTTTTCATCATTTCGTTACAGCTCACAGCAACACTAACATTCTTCATGATGCCTGCTGAGTGGAATCCAATCCAGCTGAGTTGCTAGAGACTAATGGAAAGATTTGATAAATCACGCAGGGCAGATAAGAAATGACTAAATTTATGTTGTCGTGATGGTTGTTTGACTGACAATGCCTGTAGAAAAACAAAATGAATATTCTTTAAAAACTAACAATTAAAATCAAAAATCTAAATCACAATTTTGTTTTACATCTACATCATATGTCCACATCCATAAAAAGGGGCTGGTCCACAGTCACAGTCGTCATTGTTTGGTCGCATTGAGAAAACAGTCTTCGCTGCTGTAAGCAGGAATTGTAGAAGCATCTTCAGTGACACTGAGCTTTCAGGTCAGGGGATTTAACAGACCCAGAAATCAACGAAAGCTGCTGGTAAATCTGTGCTTGTGTCACTCGAGCTGTGGTCGGCAGGTGAGACACCAGCAATGTGAGGAAGAGGGTTTTGCAGCAGCTGGCTGACGGGTGGGTTGTAGCGGGTGACCATCGTGCTGATTACCATCTAGTTCTGTGTCTGTGGCAGAGATCTGAGGATGGTGCAGTTATAGACCTGCAGCAGACACACACACACCCACAAACAGACACAGACTTAAGACAACACATGCCAAGAGAAATGAAAGCAGAAGAATAACCCTGTGGGCAGTATCGTGTTGACAGTCATTACATGACTGCCCTTTTATCTTTCACTTTAAAAACCAAGGAAGCTGGAACTCAAAGCGCATCCACCTTCAATAATAAGGCTATCCAATCCCACATCATCAAAAATAAATAATAAAATAATAAAAATTATGATGAAATAAAATGTAGTCGAGCCACTTGTGTCCTGGAGTGAATTTTTCTGTGTCTCAAAATAACAAAAAGCAAGCTGGCTGTCGCACCTTCATTGTGTGGATCTCATCATTTCACAGGCCTCTGAAGAAGGACCCTCATGAAAAAGCAGTCCATCCTTAAAAAAATAAATTTAAACGGCAGCAAAACAAAATCATGGCCGTAAAAATGCCAATATGCTGTCCGGCACAATGCATGTCTCTCCAGCCGGCCATCCAGGTGGTAATTAATGAAAAGCGGGCCGGCGATGCACTTAGTGTGTAGCAGCAGTGACAGTGGAGAGGATTCGATAGACATAGATCAGTGAAAGGTGCTGATCGCCTGTGGTCCTACTACGCTGGACACAAAGGAGCGCACGCTTGTGTCCCGCAGGCACTTCATCTTAGTTCATATCCAGACTCCAATGGGCCAGCTTGGGTTATGGCTCTCCGGGGAGCAAAGCAAGATTACTGTGATCGCTCTCACATACTGAATCCCCCCCCCCGGAATAACCACATAGACATATAACAACATCCTCATGCTGTATAGTACAGAAACACACTCACTGGCCCATGCTCTTACCATTCAGAAGGATCCAAGTCAATGTTCAGTCATTCTTCAGTGAGAAGAACAAGAAAACCGGCTATAAGAAAACCACAAGAACACAGCGAGTTACTCAACATGGCTGTTTGTTTGTTTGCACAATGTACAGTCCATTCTATTCAAGTGTTACCTTATGGTCCCCCATACAGACATTAGGACCCACTGTGTTGTAAACAACGGTCTTTTCTTCATCATCTCTCTGAAAAAAGAACAAATAACAAAAATAACAAAATTAAAGCTTACATCTATACCTTCTTTTGGTGAAATGTCTGTATTATATGTATTATTCATTTTATATACAGTCTCGTGCTGGTAGATGTTGAGACTGGCACATTTGACCAGGTGTGACTCCATGACAGCATTAAGACAAAGGGCTGGGCAATACAGTCCTCAAATAATAATGTAATACCCTCAGGCTACGTTTTGATACACAAAATATATTGATATTTTGAAAACTCCATAATGTTAGGACTGAATGAAAAAATTAACTATAGACCAAAAACCTAAATGTTGATGTTACAACAATATTCTAGGGATGTCTATTGGTACTTTCACAAAATACTCAAACAATGACGATTTTGATTAATAATTAGCAATGAGGATATGATGACGAGGTTGGTAATAACAACAATAATAATAACAAGTAGAACAGAGACTATGTTCTGCAAGCTACGTGGAAATGAAAAGACAGAGAACATGCAGAAGATTCAGCATTAACTATGATACTGCAACCATAAGCAATGACTGACCTTGTGGATGAACTCTTGGGCAGTGTGTGACATGAGTATACGATCGCACCAGGCGGGACAGCGGGTGTTCATGTACTGGGTTGGCTTAGTGTACTCTTCACTGTAGGGGTAGCTGAGAGAGACAGAGCATTTATTGGATAATGACATGATAATAATGAGGTGGGACTTTATACTCTGAACAAGCAGCTCAGTTTGAGGCCTTACCTGGGTGGAAATTTGATGTCCTCTTCCCCAATAACATCATGAAAGGCTGCAGGTTCTTTGTCATATTTCAAAAGCTGAGGAAAAGAGGTTAGCGCTGATCAAAAACAAGCGCCAGTTGAGTGTGTACAACATGACGAGTCATCAGGGCTGGGTCACCTTCTAACTTTTGTATTTACTTTACTGTCATTCAGGACTCTACTTCCGCTGATAAGGTGTAATCTAAAATCTGTGAAGACATGTCAGATTGTTCCCCCAGTTTCCCTGATTAGATCAGACTGGGTTAAAGTTGGCATTGTGCTCTCACCGCTCTACCGTTGTCCTCTCTAAAAACCGCCTGATGTAGATATGTGAACAGCTTCTCCTCAATGTGAAGCAGCACCTGCCGGTGAAAGAAGGCAGGTTAGGTGGAAAGTAGCAGGAAAATAACATGTCAGTTGTCATCTCAACTGAGCCGCGTTTAATCACCTGGTGGTCGTTGTCCTTTTCTTCGCAGATGATTTTCTCCACTTCGTTACTGCTGTCCTTCTTCACTGTCTGAACATCTGCTGAAGTTGACAAATGCTGATAACAGAAACACAGACACAAAGAAGGGTTTGTGTCAGTGTGCCCGGCTTGTACACTTCCTTATCACCTGAGCTTCAGGAGAAATTAAATTACCTGGACAAGACTTTGTGTGTCCAGACGGAAGTTGAAATCTCCAAATAGAAAGAAAGGCAGAAGAGGGAAGCGGCTGTCTGATATCCTGCAAGATGACAACACTGTCAGGTACATACAGAGGCTCTTCACACACTTAACCCCTATCTGTTGTTTTACACAAATAAACATCTTCATGTATATTGTTTGTCGAATTAACAAGAAGGCTCAAATAGTTGAAAATCTGTTTTAGATAGTTTGTAACATTTCTCCTACAACTACAATTTTTTTTTTCTTAAAAAGAGTCTGGGGACTTCTCCACAGACTTCAAAGAAGTTGCCTATATTGGTTATTTGTTACTGTATTCTTGAAAAATTTTAATGACTTGAATAAAATATGTCTTCTTTCACAAATTTGGGTTAATGATGAAATAAGCTAAACTGTGTTTAAACAGCTGCTAAATGTTGGCAGGTACGATGCATTTTAAATAAAGAAGCAGACAGGCTGGTACAGCAAAGCTGCAACAAACAGTCACTTTTTCCCAGTAAAGAAACAACTTAACGTTCTGCACTTAAAGGACAATTGACAAGAAGGCATACATAAAGTTTTGCAAAGTTTCTCCTGACTCAACAACTCATATAATCACGCAGTTTGTAAAAGGAGTCTGGGGAAATTGTGGTTAATAGTTCAATGGTTAGATGAAATGACAAACATCTGCTGCTAACAATGGTAGGTTAAGAGAGGCCAAACATACAGTTTGGACTGAGTGACTGGATCTAGAAAGAGCCCTCAATGCATTTTGAGTGTGTTCACTCCTGTACTCAGAGCTGTCTACTTGTGATCAGATAACTCAGGACAAACGATGCTACCAAATGTCAACAGCCTTATGTATGTTTGGGTGTTTTCCTTTGTGTGTATACAAATTCATGAAAATATGATAATACCTTTAGGATAGTAAGATGGGGAAGGCTTTACAGCACTGGTGTCAAACTGTGGCTGCAGGTTTTCATTCGTGCTGTCCACTGCTTTACAGTATTAGCCAATGTGAAATACACATAGGAGATCATTCAATCTAGCAAGGAGCCTTTGTTTAAATTTGGTCTATATTTGCCATCATTTTGTACATTGTGGCTGGAAGCTGGAACTCTGACCTGTTGATGACATATCTGAGCGCGTTCTTGCGGTTAGCTGAGTAAATGGAAGGACTTGAGTTGCAGGCAATGAGGTTGGAGGCATCATGGAACAGGTGGACATTGACCAGGTCCAGAGCTCTGTGAAGAACACATACAAACACAGACAAAATATGGTGATTTGTGGCAGATGGAGATTAGAGGCAGGAAACACTGTGATAACACTAAAGCCTGACATCTGATAGGTGTGTACATGCATGTGTATGTACATGGGTGTCACTCATGAGAAGCTGTCTTATCAATGAGTGCACTTGTGTTAATACTGAGTCCACAAACAAGTACATTTGTCTTTTCTGTCGAGCTTTCACCTCTTTTCTTTGGCTGTCACAGGAAAACAATTAATGTGCATCCAACCAACGACCTGTGTTGACTCACAGTGGGATGTTGTGGCACACAGATTATGGGCTCCTTTTGTTTTTACCCCAAGGTAACAGCACAGCAGAGCAGATAGTGACTAATGTCCTCAGATAACACAGACTGTAGCAGGTTCATTTCAGGCTGTGTTAAGCTTTCAATTCAGTGATTCAAAACATATATATTATATATTCTCTGATCATTAAATTAAAAATATGCACCAGGGCACTGTGCTGAATTGTCTCTGTATATGTAAAATAGTTCATAACTTTCACAAGACAGTTTAGTTTGCAAACTAAATGAATAATTTTCACAGAGGCCAGAAAGCCCTAGATGAAAAATGGTAAGTGGGGCGATGTGAAAACAAAAGCTGTGAGTTAGAGTCACAGCCGCAGCAGTGAGTAATTGTTTCTGACCCTGGTGAACGTTCAAACAACTCAGAGGGAGGGCTGGGTATTGTACCTCAGTATGATTTTTTGTACAAACTAAAACATGGACACTGTCAAGTATCCAATATGGTTGAGATATTTACTGATTAAATCATAACATTTGCCAGTTTTAGACCATTTCATTTAGATTAAAAGTTATTTTTGTCCTCATGAGCTTACAGAACATTTCACATTTGAACTTTGGCTTTGAATAACCCTGCATTAACCTGTTGACCTCTTGTGGGCGGCAGAAACAAACTGTACACACAACACTAATACACTATCACCAAGTTAAGTTGATATGTTGAACTTGTTAGCCAACAATTACCAAATACCTTTTAAGTGGAGTTGTGTGTCAAGCAACCTGATGACATTTATCCTACCATTCATTCTCCTGTTAGCTCCATTTTTGTCTCAACCAGCACAGGAGGAAAAACACAGTTGCGAAATGCTCCAATTTGTTCATTAGCTAGTCACAAACTGTGTGTGTCTGCTGGTTGGTGTCTGGTGCAGAGCAGGTAGTGGACACTTGTTTTTTTTTAGAGGGTTTTGTCTTGCAACTGTATGCTGTTTCTAACAACAACAACAACAACAACAACAACAACAACAACAACAACAACGCTGATAAGAAACATTAAAACTGCAGGCTGCACAGCCAAAACAATTGGCTAAATGCGGAAATCTTGCACCAATATCTATAAGTGATCCGATCAGATTTTTGTGTATAGACATCACCAGACAGCTTTGGTTGCTCAGGTAATGATGAAGGCGTTAATCACTATTTACGCAGGTGATGCAGCTTTTCAAACAGGAGGGCATGAGATATGGAGTTCCAATATGCAGAGGAGAACATTTATTTCAGCATGACTGTCCAAGGACTGTTGTACTTCATGTTGTCTTCCATACCACTATTCTAGTAGCAGCATGGATTGTGCTCAGCCACTCTGATGCACTTCCATAACTCTGTATTTGACTGCATTTCTCCTTGTGTGTCTTGTTTTGCGAGTGACACAAAAGAGTCTGACTTCAGTCCGATGTAATCAGCCACAGCATCCAGAGTGAAACACATTTATAGAAAAATTAAGCCATTTCAAACCACATCAATATCCTTCGATCCGGTCTGCAAAAAATATATTTCAGGTGTTTGTTTTGGGTTTTTTGCTGTCTTGACTTCATAAAATTAATCCACATACAATCTGGGTATACCAAAAAAAAAGAAAAAAGATTTTGGCTGGCTGTTCTAAAAAGGTTAAAAACTGATCTCTGTCACATAGAAGTAATCCTGTGATCAAATGTAAGTACAAACATAATAAAATGCTGCTTTTAATTCTAAAAATGGTTATGCAGGAAACACATATATATTTCTCAAGTCAAAGTTTATATTTTAAAGAGTCACATGTATCAGCAACCGCCTCCTGGGTGGAGTCAGAATAAGAAGCAGTGAGACAAAAAAAGCCTGCACCTTTGTTTAATGACAGATAAGATAATCCTAATTTCCTTTATTTTATTTTCCACTTTTCTGAAAAACTTTGACACCCCCCCCCCC